>NC_133970.1:27912363-28178012 GCF_031877795.1 Strix aluco
ATATAGGCTTACTAGTCACTAGTGAAAGATGTAGCTTAGACAAAATGTAGTTATTAATAAGGATGAAATGCTATAAGAATGTGTGTATTCAACTTTCTTTGTTTAGCAATATTAAGAATTAAGAACTCAAGTGTTTAACCTTATTAGAAACTCCCTTGGTTTTCCCCCTTGAGTGGTGGCCAGGCTCTGGGTGGAACCCAACAGGAGGATGAAATCAGATGTTTCCGCTTGTGGTGGTTTAGGCCCTGCCGGGACCCGAGACCACGTTGCCGCTGCTCCTCCCCCCCTCTAGGACTGGATGGGGCAGGGAGTGAAATACAAACTCCGGGGTTGAGATAAGGAAAAATTTAATGCAACAGTGTAACAACAACAAACTGAACAACAACAATAACAATAACAGCAATAACAATGAACAGAACAAGAGATATACCGCACGGATACAGCAGTGAGGGGACCGACCCGGACAAAAGCCGTCCCTGCTCTTCCCGCGCTTGGGCGCCCGGACCTGACGTCAGCATGGTATTGAATAACCCAGCTAGAGCTCCCTCCCCACTGCTGGGGAAATGTAACCCTATCCTAGCTGAACCAGGACATAATCCACCCCTTTATTCTATACCATCTGCATCATGCCCAGCTGCCATTTAGGAATTAAGAATATCCAAAAAACCATTAACAAAACAAAATATAATTCACGGCATGTTCTCACCCAAAATCAAGTCCCCTTGTGGCACGCATCAGACCTCTCCGTCCTCCTGCATCACTCACCAGGTGCACCAAGGTCCTTGAGCAAAAGCAATCCTGTGGATGGGTTTGCCTTTGCCTGGCGCAGGACTAACCCAGATCATTTTTCCCAGCACATCCCTTATGCGCACCACATGGACTTTATTCCCGTCTATAGCACGTGGAAGTTTTGACTGAGCCGGGCCAGCTCGATTGGCAGATCCTCTTGTGTTGACAAACCAAGTGGCCTTTGTCAGATGTGTGTCCCAGTGTTTGAAGGTTCCACCCCCCATTGTTCTCAATGTAGTTTTTAACAGTCCATTGTAGCGCTCGATTTTTCCAGAGGCTGGTGCGTGGTAGGGGATGTGGTAGACCCACTCGATGCCGTGTTCTTCTGCCCAGGCATCTATGAGGTTGTTTAGGAAGTGAGTCCCATTGTCTGACTCAATTCTCTCTGGGGTGCCGTGTCACCACAGAAGTTGGTTTTCAAGGCCCAGGATGGTATTCCGGGCAGTGGCGTGGGACACTGGATAAGTTTCAAGCCATCCAGTGTTTACTTCCACCATTGTGAGCACGTGGCGCTTGCCTCGGCGGGTCTGTGGCAGTGTGATGTAGTCGATCTGCCAGGCCTCTCCATATTTATATTTCATCCATCGATCTCCATTCCGCTGGGGCTTCACCCGTTTGGCTTGTTTGATCGCAGCACACGTCTCACATCCGTGGATGATCACTGCGATGGTGTCAATGGTGAGGTCCACCCCTCGATCTCCAGCCCACCTGTATGTTGCATCTCTGCCTTGGTGTCCTGAGGTCTCATGGGCCCACCAGGCTATGAACAGTTCACCTTTACGCTGCCAGTCCAAGTCCACCGGAGCCACTCTGATCTTAGCAGCCTGGTCCGCCTGCTGGTTGTGTTGATGTTCATCAGTGGCCCGACTCTTGGGTATATGGGCATCCACATGGCGCACCTTCACAACGAGGTTCTCCACCCGGGCTGCAATATCCTGCCATACTTCAGTGGCCCAGATGGGTTTACCCTTGCGTTGCCAGTTGCTCTGTTTCCATTGCTGCAACCACATCCACAGGGCACTTGCCATCACCCACGAGTCAGTGTAGAGATAGAGCCTCGGCCACTTTTCTCGCTCAGCAATATCCAAAGCCAATTGGATGGCTTTCACCTCTGCGAACTGGCTCGATTCACCTTGTCCCTCAGCAGCTTCAGTGGTTCGTCGTGTGGGATACCACACCGCAGCCTTCCATCATCGATGTTTTCCCACAATGCGACAAGACCCATCAGTAAACAGGGCATATCACTTCTCCTCATCTGGCAGCTCGTTATATGGTGGGGCCTCCTCAGCACCTGTCACCTCCTGTTCTGGTGACATCCCAGAATCTTTGCTCTCTGGCCAGTTTGTGATCACCTCCAATATTCCTGGGCGGTCGGGGTTCCCTATTCGAGCCCATTGCGTTATCAACGCAACCCATTTACTCCACGTGGCATCTGTTGCATGATGTGTGGAGGGAGCCTTTCCTTTGAACATCCATCCCAGCACCGGCAGTCAGGGTGCCAGGAGGAGCTGTGTCTCAGTGCTGACCACTTCTGAGGCAGCTCGAATTCCTTCATACGCTGCCAGTATCTCCTTCTCAGTCAGGGTATAGTTAGCTTCAGAGCCTTTGTATCCCCGGCTCCAAAAGCCTAGAGGTCGGCCTCAGGTTTCCCCATCTGCTCTCTGCCAGAGGCTCCAGGTAGGGCCATTCTCCCCGGCTGCGGTGTAGAGCACGTTCTTAATCTCCTGCCCTGCCTGCACTGGCCCGAGGGCTACTGCCTGGGCAATGTCCCGCTTAATTTTTTCAAAAGCTTGTTGTTGCTCTGGGCCCCATTCAAAATCGTTCTTCTTGCGGGTTACGTGGTAGAGAGGGCTCACAATCAGGCTGTAGTTTGGGATGTGCATCCTCCAGAACCCCACAGCGCCCAGGAAAGACTGAGTCTCCTTTTTAGTGGTTGGTGGGGCCATGGCTGTTATCTTGTTTATCACCTCCATTGGGATGTGGTGACGCCCATCTTGCCATTTTATTCCTAGGAATTGAATCTCCTTTCCAGGCCCCTTAACTTTCTTTCACTTGATGGCAAAACCCGCCTTCAGGAGGATTTCAATTATCTTCTTTCCTTTCTCAAAGACTTCCTCAGCTGTGTCTCCCCATACAATGATATCATCAATGAACTGCAGGTGTTCTGGAGCCCCACCTTTCTCCAGTGCAGTATGGACCAGTCTATGGCAAATGGTGGAGCTGTGTTTCCACCCCTGGGGCAATCGATTCCAGGTGTACTGGATACCCCTCCAAGTGAACACAAACTGTGGCCTGCACTCTGGTGCTATTGGGATGGAGAAGAACGCGTTAGCGATGTCAATCGTGGCGTACCACTTGGCTGCCTTCGACTCCAGCTCATACTGGAGCTCTAGCATGTCTGGCACTGCAGCACTCATCGCTGGCGTAACTTCATTCAGGCCACGGTAGTCCACGGTCAGTCTCCATTCGCCATTAGAATTTCTCACTGGCCATATAGGGCTGTTGAAGGGTGAATGAGTTTTGCTAATCGCCTTCTGGCTTTCTAGTCGACGGATCAGCTGATGGATGGGGACCAGGGAATCTCGGTTAGTACGGTACTGCGGCCGGTTCACCGTCTTGGTGGCAATTGGCACTCGCTGCTCTTCAACCTTAAGCGACCCCACCACCGAGGGATCCTCTGAGAGGCCGGGTAAGGTGGACAATTGTTCAACCTCCTCCAGGGCAGCTATACCAAAGGCCCACCGGTACCCTCTTGGGTCTTTAAAGTACCCTCTCCCGAGGTAGTCTATACCTAGGATGCACGGGGCATCTGGGCCAGTCACAATGGGGTGCTTATGCCAGTCCTTCCCAGTTAAGCTTACTTCAGCTTCTAATAGGGTCAGCTGTTGGGATCCCCCTGTCACTCCAGAGATGCAGATGGGTTCAACCCCACTGTGGCTTGATGGCATCAGGTTGCACTGTGCGCCAGTGTCTACCAAGGCCTTATATTCTTGTGGGTCTGATGTGCCAGGCCATCGGATCCACACCTTCCAGTAAATCCGATTATCCCTTTCCTCCACCTGGCTGGAGGCAGGGCCCCTCTAATCCTGCTCACCATCACTCACTTCTTCTAAGAATGACTCCTGCGAGAATGACTCACAGGTCCCTTCAAGAGGATCAGGCATAACGTTGGCCATTCTACTCTGTCTGGGGAATTTCCGACTAGACACTGGAGCTGCGTTTCTCTTGGAAGACTCCCCTTTCATGGTGGTCTTCCCTTTCAGTTGCTGTACTCGTGCAGCTAGGGCGGGAGTGGGCTGTCCATGCCACCTCCTCATATTTTCCCCATGGTCGCGGAGGAAGAACCACAGGGTGCCCCATGGTGTGTGTCTTGCACTGCCCTTCTCTTGGGTGGGGAAGCGCCTGCTTCTAACGGCCGAGACATCGGCCCGTGGAGGTGGAATGTAGGACATGTCCTCTTCCACTTTCTGGAGCCTCTGAGACAGGTCCCTCACAGCTGAAACCCAGGCATGTTGGGAGGAAGGGAGATTTCCCTCATATTGCCGGAGCTGGCCAGCCACTTCATCCACTGTCTGAGTCTGGGTGTCTCGCCACCAGGACGCTACTGCTAATGCTTTGGAATGTGCCTCTGGTGCACTTTGCAGGAACTTCCGCCACATCAACTATGTGCAAGGGGCCTGATCTGGATCCATGGGTGACCGCTCATCATTCAGATCACCATAAACCATGTCAAACACATCCAATTCCCTGAGGTTTTGAATGCCTTTCTCCATGTTGGTCCACTTGCCTAACCGACATAGGACATCATCCTTGTAGGGGTACCTCTCCCTTACACTGAGCAGGTGTCGCCTCCAAAGGCTGAGGGTTTGAGCCTGTTTCCCTATTGCCTTGTCAATGCCAGCTTCCCTGGACAAAGATCCCAGCTGCTTGGCCTCTCTCCCCTCCAATTCCAAACCAGCAGCTCCACTATCCCAGCATCGTAGCAGCCAGGTGAAAATCTGCTCGCCTGGAAGGCGGCTGAAATCCTTCCGCATATCTCGCAACTCACTGAGGGATAGAGATCGGATGATTAGCTCCGGCTCTTTCTCCTGTTCTCGTGCTGGGCCTGGCTCATCTCCATCCCCTACTATGCAAGCTGACTTTTTGGTATATTTGGTTTTCTGTATTGGGGCAACTGATACTGGCACTGCTTGTCCCTCTGGCCCAGCTGCTGTACCAGTAGGTTCACTTTCAGATCCTGCAGCCCTTTCTCCCCCTTGAGGGCAGTGATCACTGTTAAGGACGATGCGGTAAGCATGGGCAAGTCCCCAGCACATCACAGCAAGTTGTGTCTCCCGGGGTTTGTCAGATTAGCAGCACACCTTTTCCAAACACTCCACCAGTTTATCAGGACTCTGCATTTGTTCGGGAGTGAAATCCCAAAGCATTGGGGGTGACCACTGACTCAGACACTTGCCCATCTCTTCCCACACACCTTGCCATTTATAACTATCTGCCCTCGGGGCAGGTTTCCGGGTGGTGCCATTATTGGAGAAGTACCGCATGGCCCAAAACAAGATCTGGCAGACATTTAGAAAGCACAGTGCCGCAAGCACACTGGCCTGGGTGCTCCAGGGATAGCTGAAACTCTCAAAAACCGAGAGAATCTCTTCCCCTGGCTCACCCATAGAGGGGGTGAGACTCCTAACAAAAGACCAGGCAGCAAACAGGTACCGGTTCACCCCCACAAGCAGTGATACAAGCATATTATAAGCAGTCAGTAGCTAGTATAGCAAAACAAGACCCTTGATACATTTTCCACCAATAACAAACACCAGCACTGGGAACACACAGTGGATATAAGGATTAATCCAGCCCCACCACGCAAGCAAATTGGCCAGCATTGCAAACGTTTCTTATCAAACAATACAAACAGAAAAATTACACCTAACAGATTGCTCTAACACACCTTCTCCTTTTGTCCTTATCTCAGCCCTCTCGTGCCCCACGTTGGGCGCCAAAAGTTGTGGTGGTTTAGGCCCTGCCGGGGTCTGAGACCACGCGGCCGCTGCCCCTCCCCCACAAAGGGAGTGAAATACAAAGCCCCGAGACTGAGATAAGGAGAGGTTTAATACAACAGTGCAACAGCGACAAAACAAACAACAACAATAACAATAACAGTAATAACAATGAACAGAGCAAGGTATGTACTGATACAGCAGTGAGAGGAACTGCTGCACAAACCCACGCGCTCACCGATTCTTCCCGCGCTATTGGCGCCCGGACGTGACGTCAGCATGGTATATGAATAACCCGTCTAGAGCTTCCCCCCACTGCTGGGGAAACTTAACCTTATCCTAGCTAAACCAGGACACTAGATTTCATGGTTAAAGTGTCTCTTAAGTCTTTCTGCTACCTAGCGTAAAATTAAATGTGGAAGAGTGCAAGGGAACTGGAACAGTAGAAGCTGAATGCTGAAAAATGGCTAGTGCTCTTGCACGTGAAAAATTATCACTATACAAATGACCTTTCCTTAGGAAATTTTAAAATAATTAAATCACTTTCATATACTTCTAGAAGGTCATTCAATTAAAAAGGTTTTAAAATTAAGTTTCCTCTACTAAAAAGAAAATTGCAATGCATCTGAATTAGCAATGTAAATAGTTTGTTTAGTAGGTAAATATTAGACCAGCATAGAGTTAGAAACATGAACAGGGAGATTTATAGGTCAAGATTTTCAAATCTGTCCACCTCAATGTAAGTTCTTAAATCTCTACGGAGACCCTGGTCTTCTTTTTCCTGTACTGTTGACCTTGGGCAAAAGTGGATTTAGGCATAACAGTGTTGGTCCCAATCCACCTTATGATTTGGGTTCTCACCAGCTGGTTGAAGAACTGACCGAATGGCAGGGCTCGAAGTGTAGTAGTGAATTGGGCTTTATCTGCCTGGTGACAGGTTACCAGCGGTGTTCCTCAGGGCTCAATTCTAGGGACATATCTGTACAATATATTCATCAACAATCTGGATGCAGGAGTTGAATGCACCATTAGCAAGTTTGCTGAAGATAGCAAATAGGAAGGTGCTGTTGACTCTCTTGAGGGACAAGACACCTTGCACAGGTGTCACGGTCCACTCGGTGGACTCGTGATGGTTCGTTTGCTACAATCTCGAAAGTGCAAAATTAAGGTGACCAACACCAAAGGGGATAGCAGTAATCAAACAGTGAAACTTCATTGTGTTGCCTGTGAAGCGGCACGCGATAGTTAGAGATGGGTGAGAGAAAGGAGAAAAGTAAAGTTAAGTTTAGAGAGAGGAGGGAGAGAGGTTATAGCTACCACCGCTGATCTCACGACGTCCTAACGGTCCCGGGTCCAGCTGATGCTGCGTCGTTGATCGTCGTGGTCCTTGGTGGGGAAGCTTCCAATTTTCGTTGTCCAGAAATCATCTTTTATGCTTAGTAACACACCTTGCTCCACCTCTGCCTCAGGGGTCTCCACCCTTCTCAGAATTCATTTATCATATCTCCACCCTTCTCGAGCGAGGCCATCGCGCGTGCGCAGGGGGGAGCGTCCGAGGTGTGGTCAGTCTTGGAGGCGGGTAGCCTTCAACCAGGAGGTGTGTTTTGGTATTATAATGAAGCAAAGTTCATCTAAGGTTCATGATTTCTTCATCGATGTTATGGCAACAGTTGCGATCCATCTTTTTTGACAGTGGCTATGCAATTATCTCTAACAGCTCTGGCTAGGCCCAGGTACCGAACAATAGCACAGCACTCTTTGTACTGCACGGCTCAGGCACCGAAGAACAGCACTGCACTGCCTGCACCACATGGTTCAGTACTCAGGAGAACAGCCCAGCACTGGCTGTGCCACACAGTTCTGCATTCAGGAGCCTTTGTACCACATTCCACTCCAGGGATCGGCAACTGCGCTCCAAACAGGCCGTTGTCGGGTACCTCACTGTCCATGTCCCTGATGACAATGTTGAGACAATGCTGATCTTCTGACCGACTCTTACAACAGGTGTGAGAGACAACTTGTAAAAATAGGTCCTGAAAGAAACAGGTCTGTGAGAAAAACAGCATGAGAAAGAGATAAAAGTTAGCAGGGGGAGCAGAGTCCCTCTGAGCTAAGGGATGTCTCAAACACTTGCAAGTAATGAAACTATAGTCATGGGGTGGATAGTGTGGAGGTCGAAGCTGATAAGGCTGCCCAAATAGCACAGGATGCAGCTGGAAGGGGGAGCCCTGTGGAGACAGGATGGTTCTGCTCTGGGGCACCGGGTCAAATTTCAAGGGCCATCTGTCCAGTGAATGACCTTTGCTTCATTATCTATATTAAAGTTAACACCCCAAATATGCTAACGAAGACTAACAAGATCATGCTAATTACATCATCCCATGAAACACCTTACCCCTCCCCGTACATGGGATACGTAGGTATGTGGGTCTACCTAGGGGACGGACCCAAGGAAAGTGGGTATAAATCGAGGGGGAGGGAAGAGGGAGTGGGATCCGGAGAGTGAAGTGAAGCAAAGAAGACTGATGCCTCCTTGAACCCTCTCTGGCAGGATTGACTCAGGAACCCAGACTGGTGATCTATATTTCTGTATTCTGTCTACCTCCCTCCTTTCCTTTTTCCCCTTTTCCTTCACTACCATTAAGTAATGCAAGGCATATTGTATTGCTTGCCACAACTTGTTATATACTTAGCCAATTATTGTGTATCCAATTAGTACATTGTGGGAAGTTAATAAATATCTGGACTTTGAGACTTGTCTCACTGTTGTCTGCTCCGTTGGGGATTTGCGCATCTGAGTCACTTGTCTCCCTCATCTGAGCGGGATGTGACAATCCCTATAATGAATTCTAGTTTCAGGACACTTATAATCCTGAGAGGAATCACTGAAAGAAAATAATTAAAAGTAGCAGTTCTGTTAACTCAAACAAAATTAATTTTGCTTATGCAAACTGAAGCTATCATTCAAATATTCATATTTGAACACACTAGAATTTTGTAAGCTACCTCAAAGCTAAATATATGGTTATCCCAAGTGATTTACAAACTAAATCCCATTTTGAAAATGAAGTGCTATGACTGTAGAAACAGGCCAAAGCCTGATAAAAAGTAAATAAAACTTTGGTTAATATTGCAGTCCCTTTTCAATGTGAGATATATGTAATATATCCAAATGGTAAATACCAGTACTTTAAAAACAATGACAAGAGGCGTTTTCATCATCAGTTCATCAATAACAAAGCATTTAAATGATCTTTATTTCAGCTACACATTATGGTTCATTGAAATCCACTCAGATTTATCCTTCCCCCTGCTCCCAATCTGTTCCATTTTTCTCAAGATTGTTACATTACATATTTTACATAAAATGTTGACCTTAAAGACTAGATCAAATGAAGAAGGAAAAAAAGTCATAAATCCAATAGCAAGCAAGCAGTAAAATAAAGTCAGCTGGATTTTAGGAAAGAACACAATGCAGAGTGGCAAAAAAGATCAAGGCAGCCCTGACATTATTGGAAATAGCTTTAAAACCTCAGAGGGCTTTGAGATGATCAAGCATCAAAAAATTAGCATGAGAAAAAAAGCAGTAAAACATTGACAGAAGAAAAAGCATGAGACAAAATATTTTATGATAATTGATGGGATATGATAAAAAGAGCAAAGAAAAAAAGTAATGATCAGTGTAGGAAGACAGATAGGAAAGATTTTACTGGCAAAAGCACCAGAAGAAGAGAAAGCAGGCATGGCTAGTAAAACCAGATAGGACTATATTTAGTGTCTCTGGTCTTAAAGAGAAGATGTTTGAGGTCCTGGATAAATGGATTAGGAAACATTATAGAAGGCATTATTATTTTATCAATAAGATGAAAGCTCCCAAAAATAAAATTATACATTCACAACAACTAGAACAGTTCTGTCAAACAGTTGTTCCTCGTTATATTTCCTAACCTTTTTTCTGATGTCCAAAGCAAGTCACTTGTTTTGTAACTGAATATTTGAAATAACTACTGCACAGTCCATTTACAACTTCAAGATATTTGTGAGACAAAGACAAGATTATAGTAGTGACAATTTAAAAATGAAGAGGAAGCTTTGTCTTATGGCATGCTTCAATATTCCTTCTGGAATACACCCTGACTCAGCAAGAATATCAGGAAGCACTATTGTCCTGGTTTGAGTGAGTGACAGGGGTTTTTTGGTAGCAGGGGAGGGGGTACAGTGGTGGCCCCTGTGAGAAGCTTCTTGAAGCTCCCCCGGCTCCAAGTCGGACCTGCCTTTGCACCAAGGCCGAGCCAATTATCTGTGCCTCTGTGATAACGTATTTAAGAAGGGGAACCTGGGAGGAGTGGTGGGAGTTGTGAGTTGCAAGTATGCCAACTGTAACTGCTACATTTAAAATTATGATCAACCATTCAGTTCACTGATTTTGAATATTTTTTTCTGACAGAAGCCACCTTTTCAAATTTCAAAGTAATACAAATCAGCAATCTGTGACTAGTGTAAAATGGAAATTAGCAATCTGTGACAGCAAATTGTATAACATGTGACCTACAACACAATGAGTTTTCACAAACATTAAAGTTAGTTTTACAAGAAGTACTGAAAAACCTTTTTTTAAGCCAAAATTCATGTTTAGCAGGTTGCAACTGGTAATCTGTCTTTAAATAAAAACCCATAAAACCTCAACACCTTTGTTTTGCAAGATCTTTTGTTACTCCTCTTCATGTACTGGAAATTGTTCAGTGTGTGCAAGCTATGAAAAGCCATCAATCAACTAGCCCAGTATCCTATAGCTTTTCAAAAATATTAAATAGAGGGCAGGTCTTCTAACTGGTGCTTCTAAGAAACATATTGTCATTGAATCTTCCTGAAAGTATCTAGCAATTAAAAACTTTATTGCTCTGCTAAAACAATAAGAGAGTTCTCTGTACTGAAACTATTTATTTGCATTGCCAAGTATGAGGTAACCAAGAATAGTCTATATTGCAGTCAAAAGGAAAGAGGGAGACACATGCAGACATTCCTCCTCTAGCTTTACACTGGCTAGGTTAGGTTGATCAGTTGGTACCAATGCAGATACAGAAGCTTGGAGTTTAGCATGGGCTGCCACTTGAACACTTACCCAATCTGACAGAGGAATTCTGCATCTTTCGCTGAGTTATCTGCTAATGCAGCTGCACAAATATTTCTGCACATTAAATATATTTAAAGCTAGTTTAGCTGTGTCTAGCAGAATTACCATCAATGTAATGACAATAAACTCTAACCATGGAACTCAAGTACTGAACTAATGTATGGCTCCTTTTAGATTAAAATTCTGTTAAAACACAAATGTATGGACTAGTTTCCTCTTTGGATTTTTTTTTTTTTTCTGAGTATCTACCCTGCCAATGTAAAAAAATTACTACTGGGTTACTGCACTGAATCAAAACATCTACCCCTAGAAGACATGGCTGAAAAAATTTCCAGTCAATCATCACTTCCAACTTCTATAAGCTTCTTTTGGCTGCTTTGCCAGCCAAGTCCCTAGTGCAATCAAATATCTCTTAATATACAGCCATGAAACAGAGAAACATATCTGTCACCAAAACACAAAATTGTTCTAGAATTAATTCTTGACATATTACATTGGTTTCTTTAAATTTAAAATATGGGGGGAACCAAATATTTCAACACTTAATTTATTATGAATCAATTCCGGTCTTGACATGCTGAATTAGTAAATAGTTGTATAAGTTTTAAGTTTTACTTAAAATTATACTTTGTTTAAGTTTTACTTAAAATTATACTTTTAATACTTTAAAAAAACCTCACCCCTTTCCATTGATAATGTAATTTATGATAGCTATAAACAATTTTACTAAAAGAGAAGGAAAGAAAAAAGTTTAGGAAAGCGCCAAGAAGATCAGAACATTAATACATTAATCAGTTGCATACAGTAAGGTCAGCTAATATCTATATTCTGTTTTTTATGCTGAAAATTTAATGCCTAGTTTATCTTGTGTTTACTTGTTCATGTGCCTATACTATTAGAAGCCCAGTTTCCAAGACCATGTGTTTGTGTTCACTTGAGGATACCAAAATGTGGGCTTGTAGCCAATACTGCTCTGAACTGGAACAAAGATTTTTAAAAATGATGGAACAGAGCTGCAGATTACTCTGGCATAATTTAAAAGCCAATTACTATTGGTGCTAATTACTATTACATCTTAAACTATGTCATATAATCTAAGTTTCATAAAAAACTGTGACTTCAGATATTGAGATGTCGTGGTTTAAGCCCAGAGGGCAACTGAGCACCACATGGCCAGTCGCTCACTCCTCCCCATGCCTGTGGGATGGGGAGGAGAAAATACAGCAAAAGGCCCAGGGATCGAGACAAGGACAGGGAGGGATGACTCACCAATTATGGTCACAGGCAAAAACCAGATTCGACTTGGGAAGAAAGAACATCAATTTAATTTGAACACCACCACCACCAACATTAATTTACTAATCAAAACAGAGTAGGACAGTGAAAAATACAACCACATCTTAAAAATACCTTCCCCCCACTCCTCCCTTCTTCCCGGGCTCAGCTTTGCTCCCAATTTCTCTACCTCCTCCCCTGCAGCGGTACAGGGGGGCAGGGGATGGGGGTTGCAGTCAGTTCATCACATGCTGTTTCTGCCTCTCTTTCCTCCTCAGAGGGAGGACTCCTCACACTCTTCCTCCATGGGTCCTCCATGGGCCGCAGTTTCTGCCAGAAAGCCTGCTCCTGTGTGGGCTCCTCTCTATGGGCCACAGTTCCTGACAGGGGCCTGCTCCAGCATGGGTTCTCCACAGGGTCACAGCTTCCTTCAGGGCACAACCACCTGCTCCTGTGTGGGGTCCTCCATGGGTTGCAGTGTGGATATGTGCTCTGAGGTGGTCCTCCATGGGCTGCAGGGGGACAACCTGCTTCACCATGGTCTTCTCCACAGGCTGCAGAGGAATCTCTGTTCTGGCACCTGGAGCACCTCTTCCCCTTCCTTCTTCACTGACCCTGGTGTCTGCATAGTTGTTTCTCTCACATGTTCTCACTCCTATCTCCCATCTGCTCTCCTGCAGCATTTTTTACCCCCTTCTTAAATATGTTATTGCAGAGGAGATACCAATCTTGCTGATTAGCTCAGATTTGGCCAGTGGCGGGTTTGTCCTGTAGCCGGCTGGCATTGGCTCTATTGGACATGGGGACAGCTTCTGGCACCTTTTCACAGAAGCCATCCCTGGAGCCCCCCTATGACCAAAACCTTGCCACGTAAACCCAAAACATATGGCTTCACCAAAGGGAAGTCATGCTTGAACAACTTGATAAACTTCTACGATGAAATGACTGGCCTGGTTGATTGTAGGGAGTGGCGTTCGGAAGATCTCGCGATGTACGGAAGGAATAGCTGTAGCCCTCCCTTGTTACGAGGTAAGGTGATGGATAGGCTTGAAATGTTAAGGGCACACCCACGAAGGAGGTACTTGGTGAACGTATATAGGTGAGATACACAGTTTAATAAACGGACATTTTGTATCCATCATATTGGTGTTTGTACTGGTGTCCCCGTGAAGGTCTTAACCTCCTGCAGCATTAGTCTGCGATCTGAGCGCCACTGATATGTGGATTGGCAGGTTTAATGAGGCAGGCTAATTGCAGTGTTGCAGTGTTAGTCTCTGCGACCTGAGCGCCACTGACACGTGGAGAGGTAGGTTCAAAGAGGCAGAGCTAACAGCAGGGCAGTCCTATGCTCTGCTGTTTCAATGGGATGAAACACTTAGTGACCCTCTTGTTATTATTGAATGGATTTTTTTTTTGTCACACCAAATGCACAAGATGGTCACTACTCGTCCAGAAATGTTTGCCAAACTGATCATGAAAGGTGCCACCAATATTGTGTCACTTCTCGTCGCAGATACCAGATCAACAAGAAGTCCAGGGCAGGGTTCAAGTCCTGGAAAGTGCTAACTGGGAAGGACCATATCCTTTAATAACCTGGGGAAGAGGTTATGCTTGTATTTTCACAGGTCACAGTCCCGGTGGTTACCAGCAAGCTGTGTGTGACCACACCCGAGGTGTGAGAGGCAGCTTTTGGTGGACACCCAGGAGCCGGCTGTGGATGCCCCTGTGCCAACAGTTCACGATCTCTTCAGCTGATCATTTAAGCAGAATATATGGGTAATGCTTGCAACGGCAATAGGACAAAATATCTCTGTCCTTAATCACACTATGGTTGCCAACCTTTTTAAGAAAAAATGCTAACAGTAATTGTAACTCCTTGATGAAATATATAAACTTATTAGTTACCAGTAAAAGATATAGCTTAGATAAAATGTAGTTATTAATAAGGATGGAATGCTATAAGAATGTGTGTATTTAAGTTCCTTGTTTAGCAGTATCAAGAAGCAGGACCCCAAGTGTTTAACCTTATTAGAAACTCCCTTGGTTTTCCCCCTTGAGTGGTGGCCAGACTCTGGGTGGAACCCAACAGGAGGATGAGATCAGATGTTTCCGCTCAAAGAAAATTGCCAGTTATTTTGGCCTGTTGATTTGGAGGCTGGACCTGCTTGCAGCGATTTTGGATGCCTCACCTACGGATGGACGCATCGCGTAGGATTTCCGGTTTGCGAGGAAGGGCACTCTAAATTCTCGCTGCATCCAGGGTTCCCCAGCAATTGCGGATCTGAATGTTAGTACCCCATTAAGTAAGTGTGTTATTCCGTATTTTCCTTATTGTTTATTTTTGTAGTATTTAGTCATATCCCTCAAAGTGGTGAAATTAGCCTACTCTTTTAACTAGTAACTGTAACTGCTGTATTGTTTCTAGCCTTCTGTGGAACTATTTTGAATATGCTGCATTTTTTGAAGTTTCCCTAACCCTTAATTCATAAAGTCTTGAAATAAGTGTTGCAGGTGCTGCTGCAAAACAAAGAAAAGAGGATTGGGACTCAGACTAACAAATCTGTACAATGGTTAGAGGTCAAAGCAGTCCAAATGGCACTCCAGCAAGAGGCAGAGAATCCTGTTAATATTGTTACAGACTCTTTATATGTTTATAAACTTGTACACAAAATGAGAACAGTAGGATTTGTGCAGACGGAAGTGTCGACCTTGCTTTATGAAGCTCTACAACAGTGCATAGGGCAGGCCTTTATTACACATGTGAATGGTCACCAACCCCTACCAGGTCCGATTGTAGAAGGCAATCATAAGGCTGACCAAGCGGCACGGAGTGTGTCATCATTGGACGCCGCAAAGAGTTTACATGCCTTTTTACACCTTGGAGCAAAAGCCTTAGCAAAAACATGTCATATTTCTCTGTCACAAGCAAAAAACATAGTGGCACTTTGTCCCTACTGTCAAAAAGGCCAACTGTGGGAGGCAGGTGTCAATCCATGGGGTCTCTCTTCCAATCAGATATGGCAAACTGATGTAACAACATGTGAATTGTTAAAACCAAATAAGTATCTCATAGTAACCATTGACACCTTTAGCTCTACAATAAACAGCCAGACACATTATTGTTCATTGGGAAGGCGTTATCGCCTTGTTAGGGAAGCCACAAGAAATCAAAACAGATAACGGCCCTTGTTTTGTTGCTAGACGCACAAAAGAATGGTGTGCATTGTGGGACATCAAATTAGTACACGGCCTTCCTTATAACAGTCAAGGACAAGCGATAGTGGAACGTGAACATCGCACCCTGAAAGCAAAGCTCCAACAGCTTGGGGAGGGGGAAGGTCATAGAGGGAAAATACCCATAGACTGCCAACAGGCTCTTTTGTGACGTGCTTTGTATACCTTAAATCATTTTGTTCGAGGCAATGAGTCTACACCTCCCCTGTGGAAACATTTTATACCAGCCCAGGCGACGAAGAACTATCCTTTGGTCCAGATCAGGGAACCGGGCACGATAGCTTGGGAGTTGGGGTGGTCACTGAGGGTGTTTGGGTGTGGGTACACAGCAGTGGAAAAGGACGGCCTAATCAAATGGATACCCGCACGGTGTGTAAAACCTGATCTAACATAAGATGGAGTTTTGTGTTACAGCGTTGGTGGTGGATCACCCTCCTTGGTTGCGTGTTGCTAACTCACGCAGGATATTGGAGAGAGCGGGCACGAGAACATCACCGCGAAGACGTCTGTTTTCCTCTGGATACAGGGGCAGAATCTTGCTATGTCTTCATCACAGTCACCTTTGTAAAACCAGAATGGTTTGGGTGGCTTGACAACGTGTGGACTTAGATTACTAATTAGCTTAGTTGGGATTGGCTCATTTGGGGAATTATTGGAATATGTGGTGTGCTTCTTGCTACTTGTATCACCTTTACATGCATTAGTGCTGTAGTTTGTAGATTGTTTAAGAAGGTTAATGTTTTGTTCTTAGATCGACATATGGGTCTTGCTCATCACCGCTTGAAATAGCGCAATAATGACAATCAATCAGGAATAATGATGTTATAAAGCATGGGGAGGGGGAAATGTAGGGAGTGGCGTTCGGAAGATCTCGCGATGTACGGAAGGAATAGCTGTAGCCCTCCCTTGTTACGAGGTAAGGTGATGGATAGGCTTGTAATGTTAAGGGCACACCCACGAAGGAGGTACTTGGTGAACGTATATAGGTGAGATACACAGTTTAATAAACGGACATTTTGTATCCATCATATTGGTGTTTGTACTGGTGTCCCCGTGAAGGTCTTAACCTCCTGCAGCATTAGTCTGCGATCTGAGCGCCACTGATATGTGGATTGGCAGGTTTAATGAGGCAGGCTAATTGCGGTGTTGCAGTGTTAGTCTCTGCGACCTGAGCGCCACTGACACGTGGAGAGGTAGGTTCAAAGAGGCAGAGCTAACAGCAACAGTTGATGATGGGAGAGCAGTGGCTATTGTCTACTTGGACTTCAGGAAGGCTTTCAACACTGTCTCCCATAAAATCTGCATAGAGAATCTGTTGATATATGGGCTGGATGAGCAGACAGTGAGGTGGACTGAAAACTGGCTGAAGGGCCAGGCCCAGAGGGTTGTGATCAGTGGCATGAAGTCCAGTTGGAGGCCAGTAACTAGCAGTGTACCCCAGGCATCAATACGGGGTCCAGTCCTGTTTAATATCTTCATTAATGATCTGGATGATGGGGCAGAGTGTACCCTCAGCAATTTTGCTGATGACACAAAACTGGGAGGAATGGCTGATATGCGAGAGGATGGTGCTGCCATCCAGGGGGACCTTGACAAGGCTGAAGAAATGGGCTGACAGGAACCTCATGCAGTTCAACAATGAGAAGTGCAAAGTCCTGCCCCTGGGGAGGAAAAATCCCATACACTGTTATATGCTGGGGTCTGACCTCTGGAAAGGAGCTTTGCAGAAAAGGCCCTGGGGGTCCTGGTGGACACCAGATTGAACATGAGCCAGCAGTGTGACCTTGCAGCAAAGCAAGCTAATGGAATCTGGGGCTGCATCAGGAGGAGTGTTGCCAGCAGGTCAAGGGAGGTGATCCTTCCCCTCTACTCAGCAATGGTGAGGCCTGTGGCCTGTGTCCAGTTCTGGGCTCCCCAGTACAAGAGAGACATGGACATACTAGAGAGAGTCCAACGAAGGGCTACAAAGATGATTAAAGGACTAGAGTGTCTGTCCTATGAGGAAAGGCTGACAGAGCTGGGACTGTTTAGCCTAGAGAAGAAAAGGCTCAGGCAGGATCTTATCAATGTATATAAATACCTGAAGGGAGGGTGCAGAGAAGACAGAGACAGGCTCTTTTCATTGGTGCCCAGTGACAGGACAAGAGGCACTGGGCACAAACGGAAACACAGGAAGTTCCATCTGAACCTCAGGAAACACTTTTTTTTCCTGCAAGGGTGACTGAGCACTGGAATAAGTGGTCCGGAGAGGTTATGGCATCTCCATCCTTCGAGATATTCAAAAGCTGTCTGGACATGTCTGTTCCTGGGCAACCAGCTCTAGGTGGCCCTGCTTGAGTGGGGGGGGTTGGACCAGACGACCTCCAGAGGCCCCTTCCAACCTCAACTATTCTGTGATTCTGTATAAAAATTCTGAGTGTTAATTTCTTATAAGAACACTGAAAGACCTGAGGGAATGTGACACACTAGATCCTTGTTCTGCATCAGTTCTTAAACTTTTGTTGATACTGTGTAGAAATAAATTAAATTTTACTAGCAAACTGAAAATGTGTGGCACTTGTTAAAATAAAAAAATGGTACTTTATCATGTTCTGAAGCTTCAGTCCCCTACTATTCCTTAAAGCACTTAATGAAGGTATGAACCCTTTAGCTTTGAAAGACTAGACTACATTCTATCAAGGAAGACAATGTATTTACCAGAAAAAAACATGTGTAGACAACCAAAATTGATGTCACTCAAATAAGCACTATTCTTGAGCAATGACCGCTATGTCAACCAGTTGAGTGGGGTGGCCTCTACTAATTGCAGTGTTCTTATCATGTTCTTTTTCTCTTCTCTTTTCAAGTGAATTGAAAATTCTTAGTGTGTTCATTTTAGCTGCTCTTATTTTTAATGTGTCAAAGCAAATGCACTTTTAGGTCCAGTAAGTTGGGTTTTTTTATTTATTTACTGACTTTAAATGCTCTAAAGGTATCATAACCTGCAGCAGTCAAACCTCAGAATCCAAACAAGAGAAAAATCATTTTCCCTTTTATTTTACACTCTACCACACATAAAAATGTTTGCACTTCTCTACAAATGTATCACTTTCTTGTAAGCCCTTTAAGCATCCCAGTTCACTCTGGTTAAAGACCTATATAACTGCCGGGTCCAGAGTTAACACTCCCAGAAGCTGCTAACAGGTGCAGCAAATTACACAGAAGGGAGCCAGAAACTCTGCTGTGGGCAGTGTATGCATGTTCAACAATGGTGGTGGCATGCCATAGGGCATGGTCACCAGCATTTACTGGAGCAATGACCCCTAGCACATCAGAGGCCATGACTGAGAGAAAGCTCCAGAGGGAGGATGCAGCTCTCAAGGTGTCAGGCTGCAGAGAGTGCCTGGGGCCTCTTGTTGAGACTGGGGCAGACATGGATGGTGTCCTTGCTTGCAGGAGGTATGTGCTGGTTGAGGAGCTGACACCAAGTTAAAGAGCTGCAGGAGGAGGTCACCAGACTGCAGAGTATCAGGGAAGATGAAAAAGCAATTGACAGGATCTTCTCTGAGACCCTGCAGAGACAAGAGCCTGAATGCCCAACTGCACAGGAAGAGGAGGAGCAGCTAGAATCTCTGCTCATGGGGGTGGGAAATGGAGACTCCCACGATGGCAAAGGCTGGGGGCTTGTGACTTCTGGCACCAGGAGGAAAGTTCCTCCTCCCTCTGCAGATCTGTAGATACAGAATAGGTTTAGTGCTGAAATCTGGCTGGAAGCTTTGCACAAAGAAGCATCAGAGCCAGCTGCGCCTGAACCATGACAGGGTACCAGAAAGAAGTGCTGAGTGATAGTAGTGGGACACTCTCTGCTGTGGGAGACAGAAGCCCCCATCTGCTGACTGTCGCGGATGAAAGTACTGACACGGTAATGATTTAGTAGGAAATCTAGATTTATTAATAACTAACAGCAATTTATCATTACAAAGTATTTCAGAAATGCTGAAAGAAAGAAAAGCAACTTATTTACAGATTCTAAAATGACAAGTTTCACACTAACTTACTTAACGGTACCTTAATTTATACATATATACATGCGCATACACAAAACATACAAACACACACAGAGAGACAAAAGTATTTGGATCCAGTAGAACGAAGTACGTACCCACACACCAATAAGCAGAGAAAGAACAGATGAAAGAGAAGCTAGCTCAAAGAAAAATTTCCCTCTCAAGTTTAGAGTAAATACTCACAATGCCTTGGCATTCCTCAATGGGCAATAATTGAGACTCGAGCGGGTTGACTTCGCCCTGGCCTTCCGTCAGCTCTGGTGGCAGATGACACCTGGTTTTGGTACCTGAGAGGCGTCCCAGCTCAGGGGAGATTGCTGGTCACAGGCCCGCTGCAATCCAGGAGAGCTCAAAGGGTCTCCCTTGTGGTCGCCATTTATAGGGTCCAAGATAATTGACTTTTGTCAGATACGTTTTGCTCATGCCCAGCTCGAACAACGAAGTATTCTGGTGCCTTCCAGCAGTTGCACAAGAACTTGATGAATGTGAAATTCTGTTATTGTTCCCATTTAACCACATCCCAGGCACAGGTGTGCCAGGCCATTAGGAGATGATGGGCCGTTATAACCGAGGGGCAGGAGCGAGGCTTGTTAAGGGGGCGCCTTAACGTTAGCAGTCCTTATCTCCACAGATTGGTGTATAGCTCTGGGGATGTGGGTGGAATCACACCTAGCACCAAGCAGCCCAACAAGGAGGGGCGGGGAGGGGTAAGAATTGCACCACCACACTGACTTGACTGGCTATATAGGGAGTTTTGCTGCTTGCCAGGGGCTTGGATCCGAGATGTTGCAGAGAGACTGCCAGGGCGTGTCTGGACCTCATGCTATTACCTGCTTGTGCATGTAGGCACCAGTGATTCTGCCAGGGGAGATCTGGAGCAGATCAAGAGTGTATACATGGCTCTGGGAGCCAGGGTCAAGGGCGTGGTGTTTTTCTCCTTGATCCTGCTGGGGAGGGGGAAAGGCTTGAGGAGGACTAAGTAGATCCTGCAGGTTAACAAGTGGTTTCTCAGGTGGTGTCGATGACATTGATTTGGCTTTTATGACCATGGGACCCTCTTTGAGGATCAGGGACTGTGAGGGAGAGACAGGATCCACCTGACCAAGTGAGGCAAAAGCCTCTTTGCCAAGAGGCTGACCAACCTGATGAGGGCTTTAAACTAGGAAAGATGGAGGAGGGAGATGATGATGTCAAGTGAGTAAGTTCTATACCAGGTGTCCTGGTTTCAGCTGGGATAGAGTTAATTATTCTTCTTAGTAGCTGGAACAGTGCTGTGCTTTAGATTCAGTATGGTGATACAGAGAAATGATTACTTGTTTTAAGACTTATTTACTTATAGAAAACTGCTTATCAACTTATTTCCTTACTTATAACAAGTTATAGTATTACTTATAGTATTTTTGAATATTGCTAAGAATCCTGCTTGCCCAGACTGTTCTGTGGAATTTTACCAAGGACTACTGTGTCCATCAAAACAAAGCAGTTTACTGTGAAAATCTACCAAGAACTGCAGTGTTCAGCAAAATAATTATGTTTTTGTCCTTGAAGAACAGGTGTAGTCTAACTAGTTGGGCCTCAGTAATGAGTAAAGATAGCTGTATACGGATTGTAGGATGAGTAAACCGGCTGAAAAATATTTTTGTTGTTCAAGAAATTGGCTAAGAGAATCTGTGCATGCTCTGAAAGAAAAACAAGGTGAGAAAGACTACGAGCCTTCCTCCCAAAGACGCCCCCCAGGAGGCAATGCGCAGGTGCAAAGATAACATAAACTGCTGACACCAGCCTTTCAAACTAACCCAGCCTCACTCATGCATATGTATGTTTGTGTTATGTAATCCAATGAGTATGTATATCCACACTCTATAAGTTTTTGGTAAAATGTGCTGTTGGTGTGCAAGCTTTGTGGAGAAATCCCCTTGCACCCCGGCGCCGGAGTAAACATACCTGCTTTATAACTCTATTCGAGTTGTAGAGTCTTTTTTCCGCGAATCAATGGGATTTGGTATGAGAAGAATGCTGATAATACACTGATGTTTTCAGTTGTTGCTAAGAGATCAAGGAGTCTCCAATTCCCCATGTCCTGCCTGTGTGCAGGTGTACAAGAAGCTGGGAGGGAGCACGGCCAGAGCACCGGACCCAGAATAACCAATTAAATATTCCATATCATGTAACATCATGCTCAGTATATAGAGGAGGGGTGGTCGGGAAGTAGGGGGTTCTCTCTTGCTTCTGGGATTGCGGTTTCAGGATCTTGGTTTCTTCAGGATTGCTATCTGGAAACAGGCTGGGTATCAGTCAGCGTATGGTGAGCAATAGCATTGTGCATTGCCTGTCTGTACTTTCTATTATTGTTATTGTTTTATTTTATTTTAATTATTGAATTATTTTTATCTCAACCTATGAGTCTCGTTACCTTTACCCCTCCAATTCACTCCCCCATCCTCTGGGCAGGGGAGGGTGAGCGAGCGGCTGCGTGGTGTTTGCCTGCCAGCCAGGTTCAAACCACGACAGTCCTTTTTGGCGCCCAATGCCCAACATGGGGTGGAGGAATGTGAGCCGATAAGGATAGTAATTGGGAGAGGTAACGGGCAAAACACAGAATGAACTCCATTAGAGGAATGATCTTTGGTATTTCTGTTGTAAATCTGGGGAAGCTTTTTTGTGTGTGGTGGAGGGACAAGGGGTGGATTTTGTGTATTGTGTCTCGGTATTGTGATAATGTTATTTTTATTTTGGTGTGGGGAAGTTTTGTTCTGTTTTTTTCTTATTGTGTTGATGTAAATATTGTCTTGTGTAGTGAATGTGGATTTTAATGACAATTCTTAAATATGTGATTCACAGAGGGAAGGGGTGGAATGTCCTGGGTTTGAGTGAGTGGCGGGGGTTTTTGGTAGCAAGGGAGGGGACTACAGCAGTAGCCCCCTGTGAGAAGCTTCTCAAAGCTCCCCCGCCTCCAACTTGGACCCACCTCTGCGCCAAGGCTGACCCAAGTAGCTGCACCTCTGTGATAACATATTTAAGAAGGGGACCCTGGGAGGAGGAGTTGGAGTTGTGAGAAGGAGTTGCAAGGAGGACACCTATGCGAACACTAAGGTCAGTGGAACAAAGGAGGAGAAGGGGGGGGGAAGGTGCACCGGTGCAGATACACTCCCTTGCAGCCTGTGGTGAGATGGCAAGGCTGGTCCCCCTGCCACCCATGGAGGTCTATGGTGGAGCAGATGCTGACCTGCAGCCTGTGGAGGACCTCACGCTGGAGCAGGTGACTGAGCCCAAAGAAGTCTGGGATGTTGTAGTTAAGCACTGGGAGGATTGCAACACGCAGGGGTGACCCACACCAGAACAGCTAGAGAAACGCTGCAGCCCGTGGGAGGGACTCATGCCGGAGAAAGTTCATGGAGGATTGTCTCTCATGAGAGGTGAACCATGCTGGAGCAGGGGAAGAATGCGAGGAGTTCCCTCCCACCTCCCTGAGGAAGAAGAAGCGGCAGGACTGACCGCACCCCCATTCCCTGCCCCCTGCACTGCTGCGGGTGAGGAGGTAGAGAAATCGGGAGCAAAGCTGAGCCCAGGAAGAAGGAAGGGGTGGGGGAAGGTATTTTTAAGATGGAACAATGCTTCTCACTGTCCTACTCTGTCTGTTGTTGTTAGTGTCTGTATTAAAGAGATGTTCTTTTTTTTCTTCCCTTAACAAGTCTGCCTTTTGCCTGTGACCATAATGGGTGAGTCATCCCTCCCTATACTTATCTTGATTACCGAGTCTTTTTGCTTTATTTTTTTCCTTCCCAGCACTGGGATGGAAGGGGGGAGTGAGCAGCTGCGTGGTGCTCAGTTGCCCTCTGAGCTCAAAGCACAACAACAGGTTGGCAAGCAAAGGGTGCAGTCTGATGTGGATGGGAGAGACCTCAAAATCATCAAAACAGGACAGAAGGGTGCACACCTCAAGTATATATGCATAAGTAAGGAAGTGCTGAGAGGACAGCATTATTTGGAAACCCTCATAACTTCTTTGGGAAATCATGACTGGGAGCTTCTCTGAAGTGCCTGTATGCTAATGCATACAGCATGGTGAATAAATAGGAGGACTTTGAAATTTGTGTGCAGTTCAGGACTACAATGTCATTGGGATCACAGGGATGTAGTGGGATAGTTCACATGGCTGGAGTGTTGCAATATGCAGGCTCTTTAGGAAGGACAGGCTGAGAAGATAGACTAGACTAGACTAGACTAGACTAGAATAATTTCAGTTGCAAGGGACCTACAATGATCATCTAGTCCAACTGCCTGAACAATTCAGGACCAAGCAAAAGTTAAAGCAAATTGCTAATGAGCATTGTCCAAATGCCTCTTAAACACTGACAGGCCTGGGGCATTGATCACCTCTCTAGGAAGCCTGTTCCAGTGTTTGACCACCCTCTCGGTAAAGAAATGCTTCCTAATGTCAAGTCTGAACCTCCCCTGATGCAGCTTTGAGCCATTCCCATGCATCCTGTCACTGGATCCCAGGGAGAAGAGATCAGCACCTCCCTCTCCACTTCCCCTCCTCAGGAAGCTGTAGAGAGCAATGAGGTCACCCCTCAGCCTCCTCTTCTCCAAACTAGACAAACCCAGAGTCCTTAGCTGCTCCTCACAGGACATGTCTTCCAGCTCTTTCACCAGCTTCGTTGCAGAGCAGCCCTGCAGAAAGGGATCTGGGGGTGCTGGTTGACAGCAGGCTCAACATGAGTCAGCAGTGTGCCCTGGCAGCCAAGAGGGCAAACTGCATCCTGGGGTGCATCAAACACAGTATAACCGGCCAGTCAAAAGAGGGGATTATCCCGCTGTATTCGTTGCCCTCCTCTGCACATATTCAAGGGCCTGAACATCCTTTTTAATTTGTGGGGCCCAGAACTACACACAGTACTCAAGGTGAGGCCATACCAATGCTGAATACAGCGGGATAATCTCCTCTCCCAATCTATACTTGTCCCAGGTGCAGAATCAGGCATTTGGACTTGTTAAATTTCATCCCATTAATCATTGCCCAATTCTCCAATCTATTTAGATTCATCTGCAAGGCCTCTTGTCCCTTGAGAGAGTCAACAGCACCTCTCAGTTTGGTATCTGTGAGAGATTGAAATGTCAAATGATTGTCTCAAAGCTTGCTTGTGTGTGCGCTTTGAGTCACAGGGTGATGTAAGTAATGCCTCAAACATTCATCAAGGACCAGCTGTGGCCTTTGTAATTAGTCTTAAGGAATGTCACCCAAGGAAGCAGGAGTGTATGGAAGGATGCACCCTCCCACTCCCTTGCAGTTGCATTGACAAACTCCTTAGATAAGCCTCAGAGGGGGAAACCTGGACTGAGTAAAACCAGGTGTTTCTCATCAAGCACAAGGACCACTGATCACTGGCTCCATTGTGTAAGCCAGATACTTTGTGGCTCTATTGTGTACGCCAGATGCCATGCATGCCTTGCAACTGACTTTGCAACTTCACCAGTGAGGAGGTGATAAGAAGTGATAAGAGGTGATCATTTTTGCCCCAGAAGCCGGATGATTGCTCAAGAAGCATGAAGTCAGCAGATCTGTGGGAGCTGAGGCAAAAACAAAGGTGGGCAGGGCGAGCACAACCACCGACTCAATTGGACAATGGGTGTTGCACCTCATTCCCCCTCAATGTATGCGCAGAACCCATGCTCCACCTTTTTCCTCATCTCTCATGGAAATGAGTTTGTGGAATACCTTCCTCTCTTTGTCTAGTATGCAAATCAGCTGATAAGATGAACTTAAAAGGCAACAGAGAACTTTGCTGTGTGTGCACCCACCACTGAAGACTGAGGACCAACGGGACGCTGCTGGATCCATGGTGGTGACTATTCTTGTGACTCTATTCTGGATGCTTGCTTGATTTCTGTCTTTTCCCTCCATTCTGTCCTATCGCTACTCCTCTTCACTTTTAATAATAAAAACTGTTTTGGGTGTACGGCATTTGACCTCATTCCTGTCTTGATCTTGCTCTTGGGATCATATCGAAACCTCCTCCAACATTGGATCGGGACAGTATCATCAGCAAACTTGCTAATGGTGCATTCAACTCCTGCATCCAGATCACTGATAAAAATATTGAACAGAACAGACCCTAGAACTGAGCCCTGAGGAACACTGCTAGCGACTGGCTGCCAGCCAGATGTACCACCATTCACTACAACCCTTTTAGCCCTGCCATTCAGCCCCTTCTTCACTCAGCACACCATGTACCAGCTCATCTCACAGTTGGACAAATTGTCCAGAAGGATACTGTGCAAGACAGTATCAAAAGCCTCACTAAGATCCAGAAAAACTCCATCCATTGCCTTCCATGAATGAATCCATGTTGACTGTGTCTGATGATTGCATTCTCCTTTAAATGCCTTTCAAAAGCACCAAGTATGATCTTTTTCATGATACAAGGAAATGATCACCTGCTTTGCAACTTATTTACTTATAGCAACTTATAATGATTTCTGAACATTGCTTAATAATCCTGCTTGCCCTGACTGTTCTGTGGAAGCTTACCAAGGGCTACTGCTACTGTGTTCATCAAAACAAAGCAGTTTTCTGTGGAAACTTACCAAGAATTACTATGTTCGGCAAAAATATGTTTCTTGTCCTTGGAAAGCAGATGTGCTCTAACTAGTTTAGTCTTTTAATGAATAGATAGCCATATATGGATGGTAGAAATTGATACACTGGTACTTTTAGATAAGATAGAATGAGTAAACTGGCTGGAACCACTCTTGTTGTTCAAGAAATTGGCTAAGAGAATCTGCGCATGCTCCGAGGAAAAGTACAAGGTGAGAAAGACTGTGAGCCTTCCTCCAAAAGACCCCCGAAGATGACCACCAGGAGGCAATGCGCAGGTGCAAAGAGAACATAAACTGCTGACACCAGCCTTTCGAACTAACCCAGTCTTACTTATGCATATGTATATTTGTATTATATAATCCAACGAGTATGTATATCCACACTCTATAAGTTTTTGGTACAATGTGCTGTTGGTGTGCAAGCTTTGTGGAGAAATCCCCTTGCACCCTGGCCGGAGTAAACATACCTGCTTTATAACTCTCTGAGTTGTAGAGTCTGTTTCTGCAAATCATTCATAAGTGAGTCATTCACAGCTTGTCCCTCAGCCCCACGACTTGCGACTTCTTCAATTAAGAAGGAAAGGAGGGTAATTGTAGTAGATGACTGTTCTGAGGGGTATGGAGGGGCCCATATGTTGACCAGACCCATACCATAGGGAGGTCTGCTGCCTCCCTGGGGCTTGGGTTAGAGATATTAAAAGGAAGGTCACTGCTCTGGTGCAGCCCTCTGATTACTACCCTTTGTTGGTTATCCAGGCAGGTAATGATGAGGTGGTAGAGAGAAGTCTTAAGTCACTAAAAAAGGACTTCAAAGCACTGGGGTGACTAACTGAAGGCTCAGGAGCTCAGGTCATGTTTTCATCAATCCCTCAAGTGGAAGGGAAAAACACTGAAAGGGGGTGGAAAACATATCTGATTAACACGTGGCTCAGAGACTGGTGCCACCATCAGAATTTTGGGTTTTTTGATCATGGCGAAGTTTATAAGGCACCTGGTCTGCTGGTGACAAAAGAGACAGGTGGGATGCAGCTGTCCCAGAGGGGGAAAAGGATTCTGGGGCAGGAGTTAGCAGGGCTTATTGACAGGGCTTTAAACTAGATATGAGGGGGGAGGGGGTGATAACTGGGCCTGTTAGGAATAAGCTCAAGGGAAGCATGCCAAAGCTTGAAGGATGGTGGACTGGTGAGGGCTGTCCCTCTGCCACTTCATTTGAGAGAAGGGAAAGATGTTTAGAAACCATGGTAGCACCTGAGAAGGGTCTGGTAGGCACTGGGGCCCACACTCACAAAAAGGTGTTGGATTTATTAGCTCATCTCAAGTGCATCTATACCAATGCACACGGTATGAGCAACAAACAGGGGGAGCTTGAAGCCATGATGCAGCACGAGAACTATGACATAGTAGCTATAACAGAAACATGGTGGGATGCTTCACACAACTGGAGTGCTGCAATCAATGGCTACAAGCTCTTCAGGAGGGATAGACAGGAAAGGAGAGGCGGTGGAGTGGCCCTGTATGTTAGAGAATGCTATGAGAGCTCAGAAATCAAGTATAGTGATAACGGGGTTGAGAGTGTTTGGATTAGGTTAAGGGCCAATAAAGCAGATCTTGCTGTGGGAGTCTGCTATAGACCTCCCAACCAAAGCAGTGAGGTGGATGAAGCTTTCTATAAACAGTTGGGAGAAATCTCGCTGTCACTTGCCATTGTTCTCGTGGGGGACTTTAACCTCCCAGGTATCTGCTGGGATCACAGCACAGCAGAGAGGGAACAATCCAGGAGGTTCCTGGAATGTGTGGAGGATAACTTCCTCACACAGCTGGTGAGTGAGCCGACCAGGGAAGGTGCCCTCCTGGACCTGCTTCTTGTGAACAGGGAAGAGCTTGTGGGGGAAGTAAAGGTTAGAGGCCATCTAGGGTGCAGTGATCATGAGATGATTGAGTTTTCGATCCTTGGAGAAACAAAGAGAGGGGTTAGTAAAACTGCCACCTTAGACTTCCGGAGGGCAAACTTTGACCTGTTCAAAAGACTGATTAACAAAATCCCTTGGGAGGCTGCCTTGAAGGGTATGGAAGTCCAGGAAGGCTGGACATATTTCAAGAGCGAAGTCTTAAAGGCACAGGAGCAGGCTGTTCCTGCGTGCCGAAAAACAAGCAGGAGGGGAAGGAGACCGGCCTGGCTAAACAGGGACCTTTGGTTGGATCTCAAGAACAAAAGGAGAATCTATGACCTTTGGAAGAGGGGCCAGGTCTCTCATGAAGACTATAAAGATGATATGAAACTATGCAGGGAGAACATTAGGAGAGCCAAAGCACAGCTAAAGCTCAACTTGCCTACAGCTGTTAAGGATAATAAAAAATGTTTCTATAAATTCATTAACAGCAAAAGGAAGATTAGGGAAAATCTCTCTCCTTTACTGGATGCAGAGGGAAACATGGTAACAAAGGATGAGGAAAAGGCTGAGGTGCTCAACGCCTACTTTGCCTCAGTCTTTAGCAGTGGAACTGGCTGTTCCCTGGACACCCAGCCTCATGAGCTGGGAGATGGGGAGGGGAAGCAGAATGAGGTCAGCACAATTAAAGAGGAAGTGGTCAGAGACCTGCTACACCACTTGGATGCACACAAGTCTGTGGGACCGGATGGGTTGCACCCAAGGGTGCTAAAAGAGTTGGCAGATGTGCTCGCCAAGCCGCTTTCCATGATTTACCTGAAGTCATGGCTAACTGGGGAGGTCCCATTGGACTGGAGGGTGGCAAATGTGACACCCATCTACAAGAAAGGCAGAAAGGAGGATCCAGGAAACTATAGACCTGTCAGTCTGACCTCGGTGCCAGGGAAGGTCATGGAGCAGGTCATCTTGAGTGCCATTAAAAGTCATATAATGGACAACCAGGGCATCAGGCCTAGTCAGCATGGGTTTATGAAAGGCAGGTCCTGCCTGACAAACCTGATCTCCTTCTATGACAAGATGACCTGACTATTGGACGAGGGAAAGGCTGTGGATATTATCTACCTGGATTTTCGAAAAGCATTCGACACAGTTCCCCATAGAATTCTCATAGAAAAACTGGCTGCCCATGGCCTGGATGAGCGAACGGTCTGCTGGGTCAAGCACTGGCTGGATGGACGGTCCCAGAGAGTGGTGGTCAATGGAGCTAAATTCAGCTGGTGGCCGGTCACAAGTGGTGTTCCTCAGGGCTCGGTGTTGGGACCATTTCTGTTCAACGTCTTTATTGATGATCTTGATAAGGACATAGAGTGTATCATCAGTAAGTTCGCAGATGACACCAAGTTAAGCGGGAGTGTCGATCTGCATGAAGATAGGGAGGCACTACAGAGGGACTTGGATAGGTTGGATCGGTGGGCCAACGTTAATGGGATGAGCTTCAACAAGGCCAAGTGCCAGGTCCTGCACTAGGGCCACAACAATCCCATGCATGGCTACAGGCTAGGGGAGGTGTGGCTGGAGAGCTGTCTGGAAGAGAAGGATCTGGTGGTTCTCATTGACAAACAGATGAACATGAGCCAGCAGTGTGCCCAGGTGGCCAAGAAAGCCAACGGCATCCTGGCTTGTATTAGAAATAGTGTGACCAGCAGAAGTAGGGAGGTGATAGTCCCCCTGTACTCTGCACTGGTGAGGCCACACCTGGAGTATTGTGTCCAGTTTTGGGCACCTCAATACCAGAGAGATATTGACGTGCTGGAGCGAGTGCAGAGGAGGGCAACGAAGCTGGTGAAGGGCCTGGAGAACAAATCCTGTGAGGAGCGATTGGAGGAGCTGGGACTGTTTAGCTTGAGGAAGAGAAGGCTGAGGGGAGACCTCATCACTCTCTACAACTACCTGAAAGGACATTGTAGAGAGGTTGGTGCTGGTCTCTTCTCACAGGTAATTAGTGACAGAACAAGAGGGAATGGCTTTAAACTGCAACAGGGGAGGTTTAGACTGGACATTAGGAAAAAAAAAATTCACAGAAAGAGTGGTCAGACAGTGGAATAGGCTGCGCAGGGAGGTGGTGGAGTCACCATCCCTGGATATGTTTAAGGGTCATTTAGATGAGATGTTGGGGGATATGGTGTAGGGGAGAACTTGTAGAGTAGGGCTGATGGTTGGACTCGATGATCCCAAGGGTCTTTTCCAACCTGAATGATTCTGTGATTCTGATTCTGTGATAATTTTTCCAGGTACTTAGGTTAGACTAACAGGTCTGTAGTTTCCTGGGTCTTCCCTCACGCCTAGTGGGAAGCATCATGTCAACACGGATTCACAAAGGGAAAGTCCCGCCTAACTAATTTGATATCCTTCTATGATACAGTTACCATCCTAGAGGATGAAGGTGAAACAAAGAGCTTCACTCAACAGTCAGTATTCAGTATAACTGTTAAGCAGGTATTCTTTATTCGCAGCGCTGGGCAGCACTGGGGATCGCTCCACCACAAGTGCCACACTTACTAACAAAACTCTCTGACTAATACACACAAAAAGCATACATATGCATCAGATTTCTTGGAAAAGGCAGTCTTATGCTAATGGATTCTCAGAATTTATTTACATAGTCTGAGCATGTGTAGTAAAAATAGAGTGAGGGTCTTCTCCCCTCCTTAGGGGTCCACATAGCCTTTCTCACACTGTCCGTTAGTGAATTTTAGGTTTCTCGTGTCCATATATGGTCATAGAGTTACCTCATCCGTCCTTCAGCTCCTGTTTGTTCCAAGGAGGTTAGTTTACCAGCTTCCACTCACTTATCTTGACACCGGCGTCTTCTTGACACTGGTGTCTTCTTAGACACTTGTGTTTTAGGTTCATGCTATTAGTGTCTCATCTCTCACAATTAGGGATGTACTCAGGGAGTTTTTCAGACTATCCAAGGTCTGTTTTATCTTTACTAGGCAAGGAGTTAAAGGTTTCAAAACATCTTACAAGTGGATAATGACTACAGAGGGTAGTTAGGAAAAAGTATAAATGAAATTATATACAGTAAAGTATGGGAAAAATAAAAGTTAGTAAAACACAAGTGATGGTTAACGTTAAAACTAAATGTCCTACTTTACAGATTCCTGTACATTAGCAATTTCAAGTATACTTGTAGCAACTTCCCTTCAAAGGGAAGGCCCAAGACCGCTGCAGCCCATGGAGGATCACCTCAGAGCAAATATCCACACTGCAGCCCATGGAGGACACCACGCAGGAGCAGGTGGGTATGTCCTGAAGGAAGCTGCAGCCCGTGGAGAGCCCATGCTGGAGCAGACTCCTGGCAGAAACTGTGGCCTACACAGAGGAGCCCATGAAGGATCAAATTTTCTGGCAGGACCAGTGACCCCATGGGGGACTCATGCTGGAGCAGTTTGTTCCTGAAGGACTGCACCCCATGGAAAGACCCTATGCTGGAGCAGTTCTTGAAGAACTCCATCCTGTGCCAAAGACCCACATCGGAGAAAGTTGTGGGGAACTGTATCCCATGGGAGGGACCCCATGCTGGAGCAGGGGAAGAGCATGAAGAGGAAGGAGTGCTGTAAGGAACTGAAGGAATTAATGCCTCAAACATTCATTGACATGAAAAGTGTATGGAAGGGTGCATGGCTCTGCTCCCTTGCAGTTGTATAGCCAAATTCCTTAGATAAGCCTTGAAGGGAGGAGACATAGACAGAGTAAAACCATATGTTCAGGTTAAGGCCTACACTTTAATTTATGACTATAGCCTCGAAGAAGAGATAAAGGACTGATAAGAAAAATAAACAACTGACACCAGATGGAGCTAATGACTGTATAATTGCTCAAGAAACAAAAACTGAAGAAAAGGTAAAGGTGGTAGGGGGAGATTGCAACCACCAACTCAATTGGACAAAAGGGTTAATGTACCCCATTCCCCCTCAACACATGCACAGAACCCATGCTCCACCTTTTGCCCGTCTCTCACGGAAATGAGTTCATGGAATACCTGCCTCTCTTTGTCTAGTATGCTAATCAGCTGATAAGATGAACTTAAAATCAACAGAAAACTTTGCTGGGGGTGGACTCACCACCCAAGATTACTGGACCTGAGACAACGCTGGAACCTGGAGTGGTGATCCGGATTTCTTTGACTCTCTTTCTCTCCTTTCTTTTTCTTTTCTTCCCTTTCTTATAGATTTATAAGAGACCACATTGCTTATTATCCTTTTCCAAGTTTAAGCTGTTTCTACTGCAAGTAAAACATTTTAACCGGTTGTTTGGTGTTGTTTCACCTTAATTTAACTCGAGGGGATCACAGAACCTTTACGACTCTCTGGGCTCCCAGTCCAGGTTGTGACAAGCATCAGAGACAAAGTGGTATGAAGTGACTGCAACCTCCCATTCTCCACCCACCCCTGTGTTGCTTGTGGGGGAGGAGGTAGAAGAGGTTGTTCTTCCCCAGGTGCAGGACTTTGTACCTCCCCTTGTTGAACTGCATGAGGTTTCTGTCCCTTCCAACTGGAATTTTTCTATTCTATTCTACTACAGATGTGGTCTCACAAGTGCTGAATGAAGGAGAAGGAACACTTGTCCAGAATTGTTGGCTACACTCTTACTAATACAGCCCAGGATTCATTTGGCCACCTTTGCCACAAGGGCACACTGCTGCCTCACATTCAACTTTGTCTCCACCAGGACCCCCAGGTCCTATTCTGCAAAGCTGCTTTTTCTTGACTGTGAAAGCAGGTTTGGCATTTTGGGGCATGGTCAGAACAAAGGTCTGATCTAGGCTGAAATGACTGGTACCCCTAGACAGCCCCAGTCACAGGATTTCCATACCTTATTATTGCTTTTCTTCGTATTTGACCCTTCTGTTTTCTACCTTTGTCCCTCTTTCTCCACCTGTTGTGGTTTAAGCCCAGAAGGCAACTGAGCACCATGCAGCCGCTTGATTACTCCTTCCCCCTTAGGGATGGGGAGGACAAAAAGTAAAACAAAAGGCTCAGGAATCAAGACAAGGTCAGGGAGGGTGTCTCACCCATTATGGTCACAGGCAAAAGACAGATATGATTTGGGAAGAAAAAGAATGTCAATTTTATTTGAACATCGCTACCACTAATTTACCAATCAGAGTAGGACAGTGACAAATACAACAACATCTTAAAAAAACCTTCCCCCCACCCCTCCCCTCTTCTTGGGCTCAGCTTTGCTCCTGATTTCTCTACCTCCTTCCCCGCAGCAATGTAGCGACGCAGGGGACAGGAGTTGCAGTCAGTTCATCGCTCGTTGTTTCTGCCGCTCCTTCCTCCTCAGGGGAGAACTCCTCACACTCTTCCCCTGCTCCACTGTGGGGTCCCTCTCACAGGAAACAGTCCTCCACAAACTTCTCTGACATGAGTCCTTCCCATGGGCTGCAGCTCTTCACAAACTGCTCCAGCGTGGGTCCCTTCTGCGGGCTGCAGTCCTCCCAGCAACAGACTGCTCCAGCACGGGCATCCCTCAGAGTCACAGCCTTCCTCAGGCGCAGCCACCTGCTCCCATGGGATCCTCCACGGGCTTCAGGTTGGCATGTGCTCCACCATGGACCTCCATGGGCTTCAGGGGCACAGTCTGCCATCTCACCACAGGCTACAGGGGAGTCTCTGCTCCAGCACACCTTCCCCTCCTCCTCCTTTCTTCAACTAACCTTGGTGTTTGCATAGGTATCTCCCTCACTCCTTCTCCTCTCAGGTTCCCCTTCTTAAATATGTTATCACAGAGGTGCAGCCACTGTCACTAACTGGCTCTGTCTTGGAGCTGGGGAAGCTTCTAGCACCTTCCCACAGGAGCCACCTCTGTAGCCCCCTCCTCTGTTACCAAAACCCTGCCACACATGAACCCAGCACACCACCCTTGTTCCCTCCCAAATAAACAACCCATCCCTAATTACTTTTTCCCCACTGGTCCCGATTTTGCTACAGTCATACCCAAATTTGGTATTTCCAGTACCATACCATAGGCACTCTTGGCTTTATATGCTATTACTGATACAGTTACTTGGGAACTGATGGTCTTGCAAGATCCACTCCCCAAAAGGTTCCCAGTGCTCCCTGTCAGGTGTCTGTCAAGTCTGGCCTTCTCTCACATCACTCCCCCTGCATGTAACTTTTGTCAGCTTCTCCCTCTGTTATTTGTCACATCCAGCAATTTCTCATGTCATGTCCAATAGTTCCATGTCCTGTTTAGATAGCTGAACCTCAGGACAGGGCCTAGTTAGTATCCTAGTCATTTGTCTGCAGTCTTAAGACTTCTCTTTTCCCTAGCCTTCCTTTTGCTGCCAACATACCTATAGAAGCCCTTTTTGTTGCCCTTCATATGCCTTGTGAGTTCCAACTCAAACTGAGCTTTTACTTTCTGTAAGTCCATCCATGCATGCTTGGGCAATGTCTCTATATTCTTCCTGGATAGCCCATCCCCGCTTCCACCTTCTGTATGCTTCTGTTTTGTATTTGTGTCAGGAGTTCCTTCTTCATCCCTGTTGGCCTTTTGCCACACTTGCTCAACTTCCTGCGTATCAGAGCAAACTGTTATTGTGCTTTGAGGAGGTTGTCCTTGAAGGTCAACCAGTTTTCCTCAGTCTCTTTGCCCACCAGGGCAATCTCCCATAAGAACCTGCCAAGCAGATCCCTGAACATACCCAAATCTGCTCTCCTGAAGTTCAGAGTTGTGATTCTATTTCTCTTGCTCACTTCTCTCAGGATCCTAAACTCCACCTTCTCAAAATCACTGCAGCCAAGGCTGCCATTTACCTTCACATCCCCAACCAGATTTTCCTTGTTTGTGAGTTAACAGGTCCAGCAGTACATCTCCCCTAGTCAGCTCATTGATCACCTACATCAAGAACTTGTCTTCAATGCACCAGAAATCTCCTGGATTGCTTGTACCCAGCCCTATTGCCCTTCCAGCAGGTGCTGGGGTGTTTGAAGTACCCCATGAGTGCCAGGGCGTGCAATTGTGAGGGTCCCTCCAGCTATCCAAGGAAGGTTTTATCTACTTCCTCTTCTTGATCAGGTACTTTGTAGCAGATACCTAGCATGGTATCACATATGTTGGTTTGTCCTTACTCATAAATTCATGACTGATTCATCACCTGCTCCAAGGTAAAGCTTTGTGCAATTGAGCCCCTATTCTGCATAGAGTGCATTCTCCTCCTTGACTTCCCAACCTGTCTTTCCTGAAGAGCCTGTAGCCATCCATGTCACCACTCTACTTATGTGAACTATCCCATAATGTCTCCATAATCCCAATAAGGTCATAGCTCTGTAACTGTGCATAGAATCATACAGGTTGGAAGGGACCTCAGAAGGTCTCAAATCCAACCTTTCCTGCTCAAAGTAGGGTTTACACTTAATTCAGACCAGGTGTCCCAGGGCTTTCTCCAGTGTGGTCTTGAAAACCTCCAAGGACAGAGATTCCAGAATCTCTGGGCTCCTGTTCCATTACTTCACTATCCTCATGGTGAAATTTTCTTCCTTACATCCTGTGAGAACTTCCTCTGTTTTGAGAAGGTAGAGAAGTTGGAAGTGAAGTTGAGTCTGGGAAGAAGGGAGGGGTGGAGGGAAGGTGGTTTTAGATTTGTTCTTATTTCTCATTATCCTACTTCGTTTAATTGGCAATAAATTAAATTAATTTCCCCAAGTCGAGTCTTTTTTGCCCGTGATGGTAACTGGTAAGTGATCTCTCATTCCATATCTCAGCCCATGAACTTTTTATCGTATCTTTCTCCCCCTGTCCTGTTGAGGAGGAGGAGTGATAGAGTGGCTTGGTGGGTACCTGGCAGCCAGCACAGGTCAACCCACCACACCATGCTGAGTACCCCTGATGATTTTCTTGTCCTTCATGTACCTGGAAATGGTTTCCAGGATTAGCTGCTCCATCACCTTCCCAGTGATTGAGATGAGGCTGACCACTCAATAGTTCCCTGGGTCCTCCTTCTTTCCCTTCTTGAAGATAGGAGGGACATTTGCTTTCCTCCAGTCTTTGGGCACTTCTCCCAGTCACCATGATAGATGAAAGATTATTGAGAGTGGCCTCACAGTGACATCTGCCACCTACCTCAGCACTCATGGGTGCATTTCATCAGGGCCCATGGACCTACGTATGTTCAGTTTGCTTAAGTGTTACCTGACCTGATCATCTTCCTTGCTCCAGCCTTTCCCCCTGGTCTCTGGGACCTGGGATTCATGAAGGTCAGTCTTGCTAGTAAAGATTGAGGCAAAGAAGGCATTCAGTACCTCAGCCTTTCCATGTCCTGTGTCACCACATCCCCTGCCTCATTCAGCAGTGGGCCCATGTTTTCCCTAGTCTTCCTTTTGTCACCCATGTACTTATAGAAGCCCTCCTTGTTGCCTTTAACATCTCTTGCCAGATTCAATTCCATTTGGGCTTTATCTTTCCTAACCTCATCCTTGCATGCTCAGACAACATCTCTATATTCCTCCCAGCTTACCTGTTCTTGCTTCTACTTTATGTATGCTTCCTTTCTGTGTTTGAGTTTGGCCAGGAGCTCCTTGTTCATCCACGCAGGCCTCCTGGCATTTTTGACTTCCTACTGCTTGGGATGGACCACTCTTGAGCTTGGAGGAGGTGATCCTTGAATATTAACCAGCTTTCTTGGGCCCCACTTCACTCCAGGGCCCTATCTCATGGGACTCTTCCAAGCAGATTTTTGAAGAGGCCAGTCTGCTCTCCTGAAGTCCAGGGTTGTGATCTTGCTTTTTGCTCTCGTCCTTGTCCTCAGGATCCTGAACTCCACCATCTCATAATCACTGCAGAAAAGGCTGCCTCTGACCTTCACATCCCCAATAAGCCTCTCCTTGTCAGTGAGTATAACGTACACCAGAGCATCTCTCTTACTGGCTCCTCTATCACTTGGAGGAGGAAGTTATCAACAATGCATTCCAGGAACCTCCTAGATTGCTTATGCCCTGCTGTGTTGTCCCTCCAGAAGATATCAGGGTGGCTGAAGTCTTCCATGAGGACCAGGGCCTGTGAAAGTTAGGCTGCTCCTATCTGTCTGCAGAGGGCCTCATCCGCTTGTTCTTCCTGGTCAGATGGCCTACAGCAGACACCCATTATCATGTCACTTTTACCTGTCTTCTATTTAATCCTTACTCAGAAGCTCTCATTTGGCTCCTCATCCATCCCCAGGCGGAGCTCCATGCACTTGTTGTGCTGATCGAGGATGCCAGTTAAACTCAGACACCAGAGTGAAAAGAGTAGGCTTATTTTACTGTTAATAATTAAAGGATATAACCAAGTAATACAGAAAATAAGCAATAAGAAAAATACAGAATAGTACACTTGATTATTACTACATACAGTTAATTATAGAAAATAAGAATAAGCAAGGTAATGCAGCTAATCATTACTACACGATAGGGAAAATAGTGATTAAGAAAGATACATCACCACTTGCATATGTTACCAACATCCAGATCCACGGGTGCTGGGGAGCCCCAGTTGCAGCGAGGATTTGGAGAGCCTTTCGCAGCAAGTAGGAAGTGCTACGCGATGCATCCATCCATAGGTGAGGCATCCAAAGTCACAGCAAGCGGGTCCAGCCTTATATACCAAAAAAATCAGCAAGTCAGAATGACTTTGAGAATTTCCTTTGAGTGGAAACATCTGGTTTCATCCTCCTGTTGGATTCCACCCAAAGCCTGGCCAGGGCTCAGGTGGGAGAACCAAGGGAGTTTCTAACAAGGCCAAATACTTGGGTTCTCAGCCTTGAACAAGGCTGAACAAGGGAAGTTGGATAAACATTCTCACATTTCATCCTCACTACTGATTACATTTTGTCTAAGCTGCATCTTACACTAGTGAGCATACATATTTCGTTAATGATCAGATACTAATTAATAAATGCTAATGGTAATACAGATTTTACTAATTAGCAGATACTAATAATGGATAACATTTGGTTGTGAGGTTCATCTAGAGGTCAACTTTGTTTCAGGGCCTATTATTCAGGCCTTAGCACTACAGCACTACAGCTGCTCTCTCACATAATGGGCAACTCCTGCTCCTCATCTTCCTGGTCTGTCCTTCCTAAAGAGCCTGTCCATTGCAATGCTGCAGTCAGTGAAGACATCCCACCACATCTCTGTGATTCCAACAAGATCATAGCCCTGCAACTGTACACAGATGTCTAACTCATCTGAAGTGCTAAGGCTTGGACAATAAGCCCAAGCCAGAGTTGACCTATAGATGAATCCTGTACATTTTATAACTGATAACCATTGTGCTAATAGGTATTATACTAAGTTATAGCAAACCAACTATTCTGATGTAAAAGGTGAGAGTACTGAAGCCTGAGCAACAGGCCCTGAACTGAAACTGCTAACTCTGTATGTAGTCATTAGTGAAATATGCATAGAAGACGTAGCTTAAACATCATAAAACATGTCTATCTTGAATGTATCCTTATATTTCTTTATGTGTGAGCAAGATAACAAGGCCACAGAAACAGCTGTCTGGCCTTGTGACCTTGCTCATAAATTAACTAGATAAGCAGGGAAACTCCCTTAGCTTCTCCCTTAAGCTCCAGCCAGGCTCTGGGGGGAACCTAACGTGAGATGAAAACCAGATATTTCCGCTTAAAACAAAGGTGCCAGCTATTCTGGCTTACTGATTTTTAGGTATATAAGGCTGGACCCGCTCACAGCGACTTTGGAAGCCTCACCTACGGGTGGACGCACTGCGTAGGATTTCCCACTTGCAGGAAAGGTTCTCCAAATCCTCGCTGTAACCGGGGCTCCCCAGCGACTGCGGATCTGGATGATGGTAACGTATGCAAGTGGTGATGGATCTTTCTTAACCACTATTCTCTCTCTCGTGTAGTAATGATTTGATGCATTACCCTGTATTTTCCTATTTGTTTAAGTTTTCTTACTTTTCTTTTATTACTGTATGTTTTCTGTATTATTCTGTTATATTATTTAGTTATTTCTAGTAAATACGCCTACTCTTTTCACTCTGGTGTCTGAGTTTAATTGATATCCCTAATCAGCAAAACACTCATCGTGTTTATTCCCCATAGTGCGTGCATTAGTGTACAGGCACTTTAGAGAGGCACCCCAGCATGTTGAACTCCTGGAGAGAGCTTGGGGGTTTTCTCCATAATGGTGCCTTGTAGGCACTTCCTTGCTGTACTGGTTTTGTCTGGGACAGTTAAATTTTTTCACAGTAGCTTGTATGGGGCTATGTTTTGGATTTGTGCTGGCAACAGTGTTGATAACACACTGATGTTTTTGTTATTGCTGAGCAATGCTGACAGTGTCAAGGCTTTATCTGCTTCTAACTCTGCCCTGCCTGTGAGTAGGCTCAGGGTGTACAAGAAGTTAGAAGGGGACACAGATGGGACAGCTGACCCCAACTGACCAAAGGGATATTCATAGAATCATAGAATCATTTAGGTTGAAAAAGACCCTTAAGATCATCAAGTCCAACCGTTAACCTAAAACTGCCAATTCTACCACTAAACCATGTCCCTAAGCGCCACATCTACATCTTTGAAATACCTCCAGGGATGGTGACTCAACCACTTCCCTGGGCAGCCTGTTCCAGTGCTTGATAACCCTTTCAGTGAAGAAATTTTTCCTAATAGCCAATCTAAACCACCCCTGGTGCAACTTGAGGCCATTTCCTCTTGTCCTATTGCTTGTTACTTGGGAAAAGAGACCAACAACAACCTCGCTAGAACCTCCTTTCAGGTAGTTGTAGAGAGTGATAAGGTCTCCCCTGAGCCTTCTTTTCTCCAGACTAAACAACCCCAGTTCCCTCAGCCGCTCCTCATAAGACTTGTGCTCTAGACCTTTCACCAGCTTCATTGCTCTTCTTTGGACATGCTCCAGCACCTCAATGTCTTTCTTGTAGTGAGGGGCCCAAAACTGAACACAGTATTCAAGGTGTGGCCTCGCCAGTGCCATGTACAGGGAGACAATCATTTCCCTAGTCCTGCTGGCCACACTATTTCTGATACAAGCCAGGATGCTATTGGCCTTCTTGGCCACCTGGGCACACTGCCGGCTCATATTTAGCTGGCTGTCGGCCAACACCCCCAAGTCCTTTACAGACAGGCAGCTTTCCAGCCACTCTTCCCCAAACCTGTAGCGTTGGATGGGGTTATTGTGACCCAAGTGCAGGACCCAGCATATGGTATTCCATACCATATGACGTCATTGCTCAGCAATAAACCTGGGGGAAGAAGAAGGAAGTGGGGGACTTCTGGAGTTATGGCATTTGTCTTCCCAAGCAACCATTACATGTGATGGAGCCCTGCTTTCCTGGAAATGGATAAACACCTGCGTGTTGATGGAAAGTAGTTAATGAATTCTTTACTTTGCTTTGCTTAAGCACGCAGCTTTTGCTTTACCTATTAAACTGTCCTTATCTCAACCCACGAGTTTTCTCACATTTACCCTTCTGATTCTTTCCCCCATCCCATCAGGGGGGAATGAGCAAGCAGCTGTGTGGTGCTCAGCTGTCTAGTGGGGTTAAACTATGACAGCTGCTTACATGTAAGTGCTGGAAAGGACCCCACTTAAGCCACAGGTTTTTTATTTATTTTGTGATCCCTTCCTGTCACATTGCCCCATGCCCTTTGCTCAGCAATCCTGCCCATCACTCCCTCACAGGACTGCTAGTTACTCTTCTCCCTCCCCTGTCATCCTTAGTTTAAAGCCCTCCTTATGAGGCCGGCCATCCTATTCAAGCCATCCAGTTCAAACCTTGGGAAGCCAATGATGATATCAACAGCTGGCAGTGCCAGCAGCAGCAGCTGTTGTTGCTGCATGCAGAGAGGAATGTGAGTCTTGTGAGGTCCCCATGGGTTTTTTTAGGCGACAGGTCTCACGAGAGACAGGCAGTGCCAGTGGTCCTCACGGCCGGTTTAACCATGGGAAGCCAACGCTAGCAGCAGCAGTAACAGCAGTTGTTTCCCTGTGTGTGAGAGGAGTGAGAGGCTTGTGAGGTCCCTGGAGGATGTCTGAGGGGGTTTCTGGGCCCCCAACACCCTTGGGCTGTGTGTGTGTAGGGTCTGGCTGGCAGGTGACAGGTCTTGCGAGAGGGGCAGGCAAGAGTTGGGTGGTGCCAGTTGTCCCCACAGCCAGTTGAAACCACAGGAAGTCAGATATAACCGACCCCTAGGGAACGCCAGCAATCAGGAGCACCGCAACAAGGGCATGCAAACAGGGAGCCACATCAGCATTTCGTGCAGAAAGGCACGGGAGAAGGGCAGTGCACTCTGCCAGTTATCAGGCCTGCTCTGCTCACCAGCAGGCTTAGGATGCAGCCCCAACAGTCACTCCAACTAACTGGTGGCTGTGCAAGCCTACCCACAAGTTTGAGGTTTACAGGGAATCAGAATTAGAAGGATGACATCTTTCAAAAGAATTATCATTTTATAAATAAGTGGGCCATTTTTTTCTGAGAACTATAAGGACACTGTGTCCTGCTCAAAGACAATGGTGTCTACCCACTGCAACTTCAAGGCTGAGGCTGAAACCCAAACAGAAGCACTACAGCCTACCTATGCTGACATCGCCACCTAAACAGACCTCCCAAGACCTTAGGTTGCATGGAGCTCCAGCATCTGGAAGGCCCCCTAAGTGCCTGAAGGCAGAGGTGGATGTCATAGCTGCGAGTGTGCCCAGCTAGAAGAACTCTTCAAACAAGTAGCTATGTTACAAGAGGAGCTCAACAGGCAGTGCAGTATCTGGGACTGTGAGTGGGAGATCTATCCATGGTATTGTGCAGTCCCAGGCTGAGTGACAGTCCTGCCTTAAGGCTGTGCAAGGGGAAAGTAAGCCTGAATTCAACCTTGAGCTGACTGACACAAGTAACTCATGAGATGAAGGAGGCTGAACTCATGGGACCTGACAAGATGCATCCCAGGGTCCTGAGGGAATTGACTGATGAAGTTGTCAAGCCACTCTCCATCATATTTGAAAGGTCATGGCAGTCAGGCAAAGTCCCCAGTGCTGGAAAATGGGAAACATTGCACCCTTTTTTAAAAAGGGTAAAAAAGGAGGACTCTAGGAACTACTGGCCAGTCATGAGTGGTGTCCCTCAACTAATTAATATCTTCATCAATGACATAGTGTGTCATGGTTTAAGCACAGCAGGCAACTAAGCACCACGCAGCCACTCACTCATTCTTCCCCCTCCCGGTGGGATAGGAAGGAGAATTGGAAGAAAAAGGTAAAACCTTGTGGGGTGAAATAAGGACAGTTTAATAGGACAACACAAGGAGAGAAGAAGTAACAATAACTACTAATAAAACAATGTATAAAGCAAGTGATGCACAATGCAATTGCTCACCACCTGGAACCCGATGCTCAGCCCATTCCCAAGCCATGATCCTGATTCCCCCCAGCCAGCTCCCCTAGTATATACTGAGCATGACATCATATGATATTGAATATTGCCTTGGCTAGTTCAGGTCAGCTGTCCTGGCTGTGCCCCTTCCCAGCTTCTTGTGAAAATTAACTCTATCCCAGCTAAACCCAAAATATTATCCACCCCTTATTCTATACCATCTATATCATGCCCAGATCCTACACTTTCCCATTATCTACCACCACTTTTCCTGTCTGAGATATATATACACACATATGCAAATATAATTCCCTTAGTCTATGGGCCATCCCTCTAACGTGTCCGTTGAGTTCATTTAATCCATTACTTGGGGGCTCCATCTGTTGTAACAATCTTTCAGGGCAGGAGAGATGGTGTGTGGTGTTGGATTGTTGCATGCTGCATCCAGAGCTCGTGGCTGGTGTATTTGGTGTGGCCCATGCCCACAATCTGTGGGTTGAAGATGTAGATCTTGAGGAAGTTGCTGGGAGAAAGTTGCTGAAGCCAGTTCAAGTTCCATCACTGCTGCGCTTTGCTCAGTTTCATCAAAGTCCATCCTTCAATGATTTGGGTGATTCTTACTATAATACCATCGATATGGCATATAGCAACAGTAGTAGTGATGACATACAGTGGCAGGGTTATTTAGTAATTAACATCATACAATTTAATTCACTGGTTATTCTCACCAAAAATCAAATCCCTCGAGGGGAGGGACCCAAGGAAAGTGTGTATAAATTGAGGAGGGGCAAGGATAACAGGTGTGAAATGAAGTGAAGAAGACGGATGCATCCTTGAAGCTTCGTTGGCAGGACCAATGCAGGAACACAGACCAGTGATCTCTATTTCTATCCCCATCTCTATATCTCTCTTCTTCTCTTTTCCCCCCTTTCCTTGTGTGGTGGTTTGACCTTGGCTAAATGCCAGGTACCCACCAAGTCGCCCTTTTTGTCTCAACAGGGCAAAGAGGGGAAAGAAAATAAGATAGGAAAAAAACCCACAACCCTTGTGGGTAAAACAACAGCAGTTTTAATATAAGCAAAGCGAAGCAAAGGTCCGCGCGCGGAAGCAAAAAAAAAGAAAACCCATTTATTCTCTACTTCCCATTAACAGGCGATGTCGGGCCTTCTCAGGAAGCAGGGCTCCAATACGCGTAGTGGTTGCCTCGGAGGACCAAGGGTGACCCCAGCCCCTTCCTCCTTTCTCCCAGCTTTATACTGAGCAGACGTCATATGGTCTGGAATATCCCTTTGGTCAGTTCGGGTCAGCTGTCCTGGTTGTGTCCCCTCCCAAGATCTTGCCCACCCCGTCCCACTGTGGGGGGGAAAATGTCGGAAAGAGCCTTGGTGCTGTGTAAGCACTACTCAGCAGTAGCCACACCACCAGTGTGCTATCAACACCCTGCCAGCTCCCAACATAAAACACAGCACCATGAGGGCTGCTACAGGGGAAAACCAATTCTGGCTCAGCCAGACCCAGTACACCTTGTTATCATTAAGTAACACAAGGCATATCATACTGCTTTCCATAATTTGTTATATACTTAGTCAGTTATCGTGTATCCAATTAATACATTGTGGGAAATTAATAAATGGTTATGTATGGACTTTAAGACTTGTCTCACTGTTGTCGACTCCATTGGGGATTTACGAATCTAAGTCACTTGTGTCCCTTGTCTGAGCAGGATGTGACACCCCAACTGGCAGCTAAACACCACACACAGCCACTCACTTCCCCCTGTCCCATCAACACTGTATCAGCACTGTTTTAGTCAGCACTGTACAGGCTGCTATGAAGAAAATTAACTCCATCCCAGCCAAACCCAGTACAAGACCCTAGGAGGTCTCAGGACCATCATCATCTTTGCAAAGACTAAAATATGTGTCCTGACTCCAGCAAGCCAGAGGGACAGGGCACTTGGCATCCATCTTCCAGCTGCCTAATGAGTTCAGTTCCTACATGGATCCTCTCACTGTAGTATTTGTCCTTTGGCTATCCAGGATATAGCCCTGAATTAGGCAATATGGTGCATAACAAATATCAGGCAACATCATTTCACAGGTTGCAAAACTCTTCCACATAAAATATGACAGTGTAATAAGTAAAACAACATAATGAATTAGAGGAAAAAATACAACTATCTATGATGGACTCACAGAGTCATTCAGATTGAAAGGGACCTTGGAAGGCCTCTAGTCCAACGTCCTGCTCAAACCAGTATCAACACTGAATTCACACCATCTTGTTCATGGCTTTGTCTAGTCAGGTCTTGAAAACCACCAAGGATGAAGAGTCCACTACCTCTCTGGGCAACCTGTTCCAGTACGTAATTATCCTCATAGTGAAAATTTTTTTTCTTTATATCTAGTTGACACCTCCCCAATTTCAATTACCATTGTCTCTTGTTCTGACATATACCTGAGTAAAGAGCCTGGCTCCAGCTTCTCGGTAACCTCCTTGTATTTATTGGAAGACTGTTGTTAGGTGTCCCCCCCCCCGAAGCCTTCTCTTCTCCAGGCTAAACAAGCCCAGTTTCATTATCTTCCCCTCACAAGGCATCTGCTCTAGCCCCCGGCCACCTTGGTGGACCTCTATTGGACTTGCTTGTTTATCAACATTTTTCTTATACTGGAAGGCCCAAAACTGGACACAGTATTCCAGATGTGGCTTAACGAGAGCTGGGTAAAGGGGGATCCCTTCTCTTGATTTACTGGCTACACTGCTTTTGTGTTATAACCCAAGATGTTGTTAGTCTTCATCACTGTCAAGGCACACTGCTAACCCATGTTTATGATCTTGTCTACCAAGACTTCCAGATCCTTTTCAGCAGAGATGCTCCCCAGCCAAGCAGTCTCCAACCTGTGCCATTGCAGGGGGTTAGTCCATCCCAGGTGCAGGATTTGGCATTTGTCCTTGTTGAATTCCATAAGGTTCCTGTCTGACCATTCCTCCAGCCTGTCTAGGTCTCTCAATTGCATCCCTGCCCTTGAACATATCAACTGCAACACCACAGTTGCAATGTCATCAGCAGACTTGATGAGGGTGCCTTCCATCTCCTCCCCCAGGTCATTGATAAAGATATTAAACAGAATAGGCCCCAGGATAGACCCCTGAGGAACTCCACTTGTTCCTGAGAAGCAGATCCAGGAGAGCATCACCCCAGTGGGCCTAAGTAGCATCCGCATTAAGAAGTTGTCCCTGACACCCTCCAGAAACCTCCTGGATTGCTTGTGTCCCACTGTGTTGCTATTGCAGCAGATGCTGGGAAAGTTTAAGTTCCCTATGAGCACTAGGGTCTGTGATCTGAAGAGTTCCTTTATCTTCTTAAAGAAGACTTTTTCCACTTCCTCACCCTGGTTGGGTGGGCCATAAAAAACTCTTACCACCAAGTCACCCTTATTGACCTCTCCTCACAAATTCTCAACCAGTCTGTTTCCTGTTCCACAGAAAAGTGACCTACATTCAAGCCCCTCCTTCACATAGAGGGCAACACCCCTCCTTCTTTCCTGCCTGTCTTTCCTAAAGAGCCTGTATCCCTCCATCCATCACAGAACTCCAGTCATACAAACTCTTCTGCCACATTTCTGTTATTCCAATGATGTCTTGTTCTGCTACTGAATGCAGCACTCCAGATACTCCTGTTTGTTTCTCAGGCTGCATGCATTTGAATACAGTCACTTGTGGGCTCCCTTTTGACTTGTTTCATCTTTCCTGAGGGTTCTCTCACTTCCATCACCCAGCCCCATGTACTTACTACCCTTACCCATGGTCCCTCAATTCACTGCTAGTTATCACTGTGGTGGTTTGACCTTGGCTAAATGCCAGGTACCCACCAAGTCGCTCTATCACTTCCCCCCCCTTCCCCTTTTTTTTCTCAACAGGGCAAAGAGGAGAAAGAAAATAAGATAGGAACAAAACCAACCCTTGTGGGTAAAACAACAGCAGTTTTAATATAAGCAAAGCGAAGCAAAGGTCCGCGCGCGGAAGCAAAAAAAAAAAAGAAAACAGATTTATTCTCTACTTCCCATGAACAGGCGATGTCAGGCCTTCTCAGGAAGCAGGGCTCCAACACGCGTAGTGGTTGCCTCGGAGGACCAAGGGTGACCCCAGCCCCTTCCTCCTTTCTCCCAGCTTTATACTGAGCAGACGTCATATGGTCTGGAATATCCCTTTGGTCAGTTCGGGTCAGCTGTCCTGGTTGTGTCCCCTCCCAAGATCTTGCCCACCCCGTCCCACTGTGGGGGGGAAAATGTCGGAAAGAGCCTTGGTGCTGTGTAAGCACTACTCAGCAGTAGCCACACCACCAGTGTGCTATCAACACCCTGCCAGCTCCCAACATAAAACACAGCACCATGAGGGCTGCTACAGGGGAAAACCAATTCCGGCTCAGCCAGACCCAGTACAAGCACGTCTCACATTCATGAATAATCTGTGCAATAGCATCCATGGTTAAGTCCACCCCTCGGTCACGAGCGCATCTATATGTTGCATCTCTTCCCTGATGGCCTGAGGAGTCATGGGCCCAGCGAGCCATAAATTGTTCACCTGTATGTTGCCAGTCCAGATCTACTTTAGCCACCTTGATCTTAGCAGCTTGATCCACCTGTTGGTTGTTCTGATGTTCTTCAGTGGCCCGGCTCTCAGCTACGTGAGCGTCTACATGATGTACTTTCACAACCAGATTCTCTACCCAAGCAGCAAGATCTTGCCATAATTCAGCAGACCAGATGGCTTTGTCTCTGCGCTGCCAGTTGCTCCGTTTCCACTGCTGTAACCACCCCCACAGCACATTTGCCACCATCCATGAGTCAGTATAGAGGTAGAGCACCGGCCACTTTTCTCGCTCAGCAATATCCAAGGTCAGCTGGATGGCTTTCACCTCTGCGAACTGACTCAATTCACCTTCTCTTTCAGCAGCTTCTGTGACCCGTCATGTGGGGCTCCACACAGCTGCTTTCCACTTTCAATGTTTCCCCACAATGCGACAGGACCTATTGGTAAACAGGGCACATCACTTCTCATTATCCGGTGGTTTATTATATGGTGGGGCCTCTTCAGCATGCGTTACCTCTTCCTCTGGAGCCATTCCAAAATCCTTGTCTTCTGGCCAATTCGTAATCACTTCCAGTATTCCCAGACGGCTGGGGATCCCTATTCGAGCCCGTTGTGTGATTAATGCGACCCATTTACTCCACGTGGCATCAGTAGCATGGTGTGTAGAGGGGACACTCCCTTTGAACATCCAGCCCAGCACCGGCAGTCGGGGAGCCAGGAGGAGCTGTGCTTCAGTCCCGATCACCTCTGAAGCAGCTCAAACCCCTTCATATGCTGCCAGTATCTCTTTTTCAGTTGGAGTGTAGCGGGCCTCAGATCCTCTGTATGCCCAACCCCAAAACCCCAGGGGTCGACCCTGAGTCTCCCCTGGTGCTCTCTGCCAGAGACTCCAGGTAGGGCCATTCTTCCCGGCTGCAGTGTAGAGCACATTTTTAACACCTTGTCCCGTCTGAACTGGTCCGAAGGTTACTGCATGAACTATTTCCTGCTTAATTGCTCAAAAGCCTGTCACTGCTCCGGGCCCCATACAAAATCATTCTTTTTCCGGTTCACTTGATAGAGAGGGCTTATATCTGACTGTAATTTGGAATGTGCAGTCTCCGGAAACCCACAACAGCTAAGAAAGCTTGTGTCTCCTTTCTGTTAGTCAGTGGGGACATAGCTGTTATTTTATTAATCACCTCCATTGGAATCTGACGACGTCCATCTTGCCATTTTATTCCTAAAAACTGGATCTCTTGTGCAGGTCCCTTGACCTTACCGCACTTTATGGCAAAACCAGCTCTCAGAAGGATTTGGATTATTTTCTCCCCTTTCTGAGAAACTTCTTCTGTTGTATTACCCCATACAGTGATGTCATCAATGTATTGCAGGTGTTCTGGAGCTTCACCCTGTTCTAGTGCAGTCTGGATCAGTCTATGGCAAATGGTGGGGCTGTGTTTCCACCCCTGGGGTAGTCGATTCCAGGTATATTGGACACCCCTCCAGGTAAAAGCAAACTGTGGCCTGCATTCTGCTGCCAGAGGGATGGAGAAAAGTGCGTTGGCAATATCAGTCGTGGTGTACCACTTGGCTGCCTTCGACTCTAGTTCATACTGAAGTTCCAGCATGTCTGGCATGGCAGCACTCAGCGGTGGCATGACTTCATTCAGGCCACGATAGTCCACTGTCAATCTTCACTCTCCATTAGACTTTTGCACTGGCCATATGGGGCTGTTAAAAGGGGAGTGCGTCTTGCTGATGACTCCTTGGCTCTCTAGTTGATGAATCAGTTTATGGATAGGGATTACAGAGTCTCGATTGGTGCGATATTGCCATCGGTGCACTGTTGTAGTGGCAGTTAGCACCCGTTATTCTTCGACCCTCAGAAATCCCACAACAGAAAGAATCCTCTGAGAGACCAGGTAACACAGACAGCTGTTTAATTCCTTCTGTTTCCAAGGGAGTGTTTTGCTGATTAAGGATACCAATTAAACTCGGACACCAGAGTGAAAAGAGTAGGTGTATTTTACTAGTGATAACCAAATAATGTAACAGAGTAATACAGAAAACATGCAGTAAGAAAAGGCAGAATAATGCACCTAAAGCAACAAATAGGAAAATAGTGTAATGTATCAAATCATTACTACCTGAAAGAGAGAATAGTGATTAAGAAAGATACATCACCACTTGCATACGTTACCATCATCCAGATCCGCAGTCGCTGGGGAGCCCCGGTTACAGTGAGGATTTGGAGAGCCTTTCCCGGCAAGTGGAAAGTTCTACGCAGTGCGTCCATCCGTAGGTGAGGCTTCCAAAGTTGCTGCAAGCAGGTCCACACTTATATACTAGAGATCGGCAAGCCAGAATAGCTGGCACCTTTGTTTTGAGCGGAAAATTTCTGGTTCCATTCTCCTGTTGGATTCTACCCAAAGCCTGGCCAGAGCTCGGGGGGGAAACCAAGGGAGTTTCTAACAAGGCCAAATATTTGGGTTCTCTGCCTTGAACAAGGCTAAACAAGGGAAGTTGGATACATTCTCTCAGCATTTCATCCTCACTACTGATTATATTCTGTCTAAGCTGCATCTTTCACTAGTGAGCTTACATACTTTTTTAATGATTACATACTAAGTTAGCAGCTTCAGCTCTGGGCCTGTTGTTCAGGCTTCAGTACTTCAACACCTTAGCACTTTTTACATCAGCATAACTTAGTACAATACCTACTAGTACAATGGTTATCAGTTATAAAATATACAGGATTCATCTATAGGTCAATTCTGGCTTGGGCTTGGGCTCAGGGAGCTATACCAAAAGCCCACTGATACCCTTTTGGGTCCTTAAAATACCCTCTTCTGAGATAATCTATACCAAGAATGCATGGAGCATCTGGGCCAGTCACAATGGGGTGTTTTTCCCACTCTTTTCCACTTAGGCTCACCTCAGCCTCCAATACAGTCAACTGTTGAGACTCCCCTTCACTCCTGAAATACAAACGGATTCTGCCCCTTTAAAATTTGATGGCATTAGGGTGCATTGAGCACCAGTGTCCACTAGAGCCTTATACTGCTGGGGGTCAGATGTGCCAGGCCATCAAATCCACACGGGCCAATAAACTCGATTGTCCCTGTCCTCCGCCTGGCTGGAGGCAGGGCCCCTCTAATGTTGGTCATAATATCCACTATCGACAAATGGGCTAGTGTGGTGTGCACGGGTTTCAGTCTCATCTTGGTCACTCACGTTTTGTTAATACAAATCAGAAGTTCTTCTCATAGGATCGTGAGCAAAGTCGACCTTTCTGCTCTGTTTGGGCACTTGATTACTGGAAACCGGAGCAGCATTTCTCCTAAAAGAACCCCGTTTTGTAGTTGTTTCTCCTTCCAACTCACATACCCACTCTTCTAGGAGGTAGGTAGGTTTTCCATCCCATTTCCTCATGTCTTCTCCATAGCCACGCAGGCGATGCCACAGCTTCCCCCGTGGTGTATACCGGTTCTCTCGAGCAGGGAAACGATTGCTCCTGATAGCCGAGATTCTAGTCCATGCAGGTGGGGAGTAGGACATGTCCTCTTTAAATTGCTGGAATTCTTGAGATAATTTCTCCACAGCCACGACAAGGGGGTAAGAGAGACTTTCTTCATATTGTTGTAGTCGTTGAGCCAATTCATCCACTGTTGGTCCCTCTTCGTCTCTCCAATCCATTAGTGCTAATGCATTGGCATATAATGATGGTGTGCTCTGTACAAACTTCCGCCACATGGGTCAGGTGCATTAGACTTTATCTGGATCTGTGGGTATCTGTGCATTATCTGGGTCATAGTAAACCATCTCCCGCAGGGCTAGTTCCCTCAAGTATTGAATACCTCTCTCCAGAGTGGTCCACTTACTTGGATGACATACAAAATCTTCCTTGAAGGGATACCTCTCCCTCACACTTGACAGAAGTTACCTCCAGAGACTGAGATTTTGTGTCTTCTTTCCAATGGCTTTGTCGATGTCCCCTTCCCTAAACAGGGATCCCAGCTGCCTGGCCTCCCTACCCTCTAATTCCACGCTACTCGCCCTGCTATACCAGTGTCTGAGCAGCCAGTTAACGAGTTGCTCACCTGGGTAGCGGCTGAAATCTTTTCGCATGTCTCGCAACTCACTCAGGGATAAGGATCGGGTGACTATCACTGGGTCTATCTCCTCCTCCTGTTCTCGTGATGGGCCTGGTTCATCATCACCCTGTACACTGTGAGGGGATTTTCTTGTGTATTCCTTCTTATGTATGGGAGCAACTGACACCATCATGGGTTGGTCCTCTGGTTCAGCTGCAGTGCCTGTCCTCGAGGTTGTAGTGGCTGCAGTTTCTGTTGTGGACTTTGTAGTGGCTGCAATATCTATTGTTTTGTTACCAGATCCAGAGCCCTTCTCTTCCTTTTGAGGGTACTTGATACTGAAAAAGACGGTTGAAGAACTCTCTAAGACTCAAAGTTAGAGTTTTAGAAAGCAGGCATTCTTTATTGCAGTGCTGGGTGCACAGGGGATCGCTCCACCTATCAAGCACACCCAAGCTCCTTAGCTTACTTCTTAAATGCAGGTATCTTATACATATTCATAGAGTTACACAATACAAACATACATATGCATGACTAAGTTGGGGTTAATTCTAAAGACTTGTGTCATCAGTTTTAAAATGTCTATGTCATCCTTACACCTGCGCATTGCCTCCTGGTGGTCATCTTCGGGGGTCTTCAGGAGGAAGGCTGGCAGTCTTCCTCATCACCTTTCCCCCAGCTGCAACATCGCCAGGTCACAGAACCAGTTCTTTCTGGTCAAATTGCTCATTAGCCTCCTTATCTGAAGAATGTAGTGCATCCTTGGGCCTGGTCTTAGTCCTCTGTGTAATAAATTGTCCATTATCTTCCGTTGCCATGGTTTCACCTCCTTCATCCTTGGTGCCTCTATCTCTGTTCTTTAAGGCTCAGCAATTCTTTGGTTAAACATACAATTCTTAGGCCTAATATTACTAGTCATTTTAGTTTCTCCATATCCCTATCATACTGAACAATGTTTAATAGCACTCAGTAAGCATGGGCTAGGCCCCAGCATGATGCAGTGAGCTGTGCCTCTCTGGAATTACCCCGGTGACAACATACTTTTTCCAAATATTTCACTAGTTCTTCAGGATTCTGCACCTGTGCAGGAGTGAAGTTCCAATACACTGGAGGTACCCACTGTTCTAGGTACTTGCCCGTGCTACTCCACACCCCCAGCCACTCATAATTCTCCAACCTTGGGGTAGATCTCCAGGTGATACTCTTAAACAGTTGCTTAACCCTGAACAAAACCTGAACCACATGCAGGAACACACTAGCTCCTATCAGTAAGACGACCATGTTAATGTCAACATTCCAAGGATATTTGAAATTCCTGAAATTCTCAAACACATTTGTAAATAGCCCCAGGACTGATGACTGCATCATGTCATAGATCAGCATTAGGTAGTACAGCAAAAACAAAATCTTAACCCAACTCTCATGGGTGGTGAGCAGCATGGGGACTACGTACAGCAAATGAGGTGATAAAATCTTAAGGAGCCAAGCAAAAGACATTATGACCCAATCTGTTGTTATCTCAAACCTTGCCCCACATTGGGCGCCAAAAAGGCTGTTGGGGTTTGAACTCAGCCAGTAGCCAATCACCACGCAACCAGTCGCTTACTTTCCCTTCCCCCCCCCCTCCCCCGGTGAAATACGGAAGGGACCAAAAAAAAAAGAAAATTCATAGGTTGAATTAAAAAACCCCAACAGTTTAGTAATAGTAACAAAACAACAGTAACAATAGGAAGTCCAAACGGGTAATACACAATGCGGTTGCTCACCACCCAGTGACCGGCACGCAGCCCACCCCCAGCAGTGATCCTGACAGCACCAAAGATCCTGCTGCGCCAACCAGAAAACAGCAGTGAGAGAGCACGCACTTCCTTTATATACTGAGCATGACGTCACATGATATGGAATACTCCAGTGATCGATCCGGGCTTGGCCCTCCAGCTGTGCTCCCTCTCAGCCCAAGGAAAGTTAACTCTATCCTGGCCAAAACCAGGACACATGGTAACACAGGATAGTTCTCTTCCCCTTGCATCTGCACCTACCTTTGCACAGGTGCCAATGTGACGGACAGCTGCGGATCTCGGAATTCAGAGAACAGGACCTGCATTGCATCAGCAAGTTTGCTAATGAGCAAAACAAGACATTGCATATGTATGATATGTTAATCACCGCAAGTTTTATTATCCACCCCTGGGGTGCTTTCCCTTGAGCTTCACCCCAGAGCAGGGTCTCACTGCATCAGGTCCCCATGTTGACTAGTGTTGGTATCCCAGGGCTCCCACCATGGTAATGCTATGCTTTCAGTAAAGACAAAGCTTTCACTTGCTGAGTGTCATGCCTTGTCCCTGAGGGACCGCACCTGCTTTTCACTTGTAACACTACACAAGCCCAATCTCTCTCAGCCTGTCCTTATAGGAGAGGTGTTCCAGCCCTCTGATCATCTTCCTGGCCCTCCTCTGGACCCACTCTAACAGGTCCATATCTTTCTTGTGCTGGGGACCCCAGAGCTGGATGCAATAGTCTAGGTGGGGTCTCATGAGTAGAGGGTCAGAATCACCTCCCTTGACCTGCTGGCCACACTTCTGATGCAGCCCAGGATATGGTTGGCTTTCTGGGCTGCAAGCGCACATTGCCATCTCATGTCCAATTTTTCATCCACCAGTATCTGTGGGAGAGAGGCAAGTCGACATCAGCCTGTCAGCTCTGCGCAGCCCCTGAGAAGCAGCTAGGCTTTGACGAGAAACAGGCCTTGGGAGAAAGATAAGAAACTGCTGAGTTGTGCCAAGGTGGCAGAGGAAAACAACGGACAGCTGCAACACTGAACTGTGGAAAAGTACTGAACTGTGAGAAGTTACCGCTGCGTGAACAGCGCGTGAACAAGAAGTTGATTGGTCTGCACAGCGCGTGTTAGAGTGGTCTTATGCTGATAGGAGAAAAGGTAGATAGCTGTCTAATTGCTAATTTGCTAATTATGAAGAGTTTTAATGATAGCATAAGTATGTACTATTGTAATAATAAAGGGTCTTTCCTTTTGCATTTCATGGAGAGTCTGTGCCTCAATTGCCACAAGTATCCCCAAGTCCTTCTCTGCATGGCTGCTCTCAATCCATTTATCCCCCAGTCTGTATCAGTATTGGAGATAGCCCCTACAAGACCTGTCCATCTCTTGCTCATCTTCCCCTATGCTACACAGCCTGCTCCCCTCCTCCCATAGCTCCTTCACCTGCTGACTCAGTGCCTCGACCAGAGCATGTCTCTCCCAGGTGATGCCACCATCACCAATCCCAGGGAGAGGCCCCAGGCACTCCCTGCAGCCCCAGACCTGGGCAGCTGCATCCTCCCTCCAGGGCTCTGTATCTGGGTCAAGCTCTCTGATGTGCCAAGGGTACTTGTATCAGCCAGTGCTGGGGACTGAGCCCCATGGCATGTCACCACCATTCTCATACAGTCCACGCTGTCCAGTGCAGCATTTCTGGGTCCCCTTCACACCAGTTGCCCATTAACTGCTGAAGTCCTTTAGCTGCTCTCCTGTTACCAGATAAATAGGCATCCCCACAGCAGCTGCCCAGGACCTTGATATCTCCTCACCAGCAGGCAAAGATGAGAGATGCAGACCCTTTCTACTCAAGGACCTACCTATTAGGAAACAGCTAACAGGTGTTCAGTGCAGAAGCACCTAGAAACAGCAATCCAGATTTAAGAAAAATAAAAATCAGAATAAAATAAATAAATAAACCCCTCAAACATTTCTCATATGGAGAAAAGAAAAGCCTGCCTAAATAAATAAACAAAACCCTCATGAACAAACAGACAAAACTTGGGGAAAGTCCCTCTCCCAATTGCTGAAAAAAGGAGGAAGAAAAAAGAAAGGAAAAAAAAGTCAAAGAAAAAAAATCAAAGAAACTGCCACAAAACAGGGAAAAAACCCACAAAAAAAAACCTGCTAAAAAACCCGAAAACAACAAAACTCCCTGTCAAAAATAATCCTAAGAAACAAAATCATATACTGTGACAGAGAAGGTGCAAGGCACAGAACTGAATTTTGTTCTTGGAGGCATCTGAAGGAAGAATTTGGCTTCTGGCCTTTAATGCCCTTCTTCTTGACATCTAGCAGGTCTTCCTAGTTAACATTCTTGTTAACAATTTTCTCTTCTGCATTGGTTCTAGAGATATAATTTACCTGTAGTGTCTTCTGTCAATTTTAGGGCGTGTTTGTGCAAGCCCTTGCTTCCATGAGTGTCACAGAAACGATAAATCATAGAATCATAGAACTGTTTGGGTTGGAAAGGACCTTAAAGATCATCTAGTTCCAATTTCCCTGCCATGGGCAGGGACACCTTCCACTAGATCAGGTTGCTCAAAGCCCCATCCAACCTGGCCTTGAACACTTCCAGGGAGGGGGCAGCCACAGCTTCTCTGGGCAACCTGTTCCAGTGCCTCACCACCCTCACAGTAAAGAATTTCTTCCTTGTATCTAATCTAAATCTACCCTCTTTCAGTTTAAAACCATTATCCCTCCTCCTATCACTACACTCCCTGAGAAAGAGTCCCTCACCATCTTTCCTGTAGGCCCTTGTTGGAAGTGTGGGAAAAGCAAAAGAGTGAAAAAATTGCAAAACACACATTTCCTTAACACATGGTGCCCAGAACAAACACAGGACAGGATGAAGATCCAGTGATTTGTGTTGCCGTGGCGCCAAGGAGGAATGCGAAGTGAGGTGGAGGCCGCGCGGTCCTGTTCTTCCACTTTTCTTCAGGAATATTTGACACGACTATGCAGATTGATCTCCTGCTCTTCCCCTTCTCTCAAGGACTGTTTTGCAGAACTCTGCGGACCTTATCTCTCATTCTTCCTCTTTTCCCACAAAACCTGAAAATATTGGATGAGGTCTCTAAAGGACAGAAAGAGGCATGTGAGTTGGCAACCACATGGCGTCTATTACGCAAGACCCTGAAGAAATGGAAAGCAGAATGTGAGGTGAATGATGAGCAAAAGAAAGATGAGAAGCCAGAAAATGTTAGGAAGGGGAAAGATCGTGGCCAAGGGGCAAATGAAGCCGATGCTTCAGCGTCGATGCCGCAGTGTCGGCGATAGCAGGCAGGAACCCCTCATGGGCAAAAGCAGATCACGCCCTCGCCCACCTCCTGCTCCTCCACCATTAAATATTTTGCGGGGCGATGAGGGCCCCCCCCCACCTAGCAGTGCAGCGGCGGCCCCTAGCGGCGCAGCAGCAGAAGGGGTGACTCCATCGCCCCCCCCCCCCAGGAGGAAAATACGGCGAATCCGGCGAATAACACAGAGCTGGAAAGTGAGAGCGAAAATGAAAGTGAGGGAGAAGAAGCTTTAACTGCCGCTATGCGAACTCTGCATATGACAGATAAACCCATAATGAAAAAAGCCCAGCCATGGACTCTCCCTCCATCCACAATAACTGTAGTCCCAACATCCCCTGATCGATTTTGGGAGGGAGTTAGGAAGTGTGCTGCTGAAGCTGGCAACTGGGATCTGGTTGAACGCCTCAGCCCGTACTCTCCAACCCCGGCATGTCCAAAGCCTGTAGACATAGCAGCAGAGGCTCCTGGTGCATTCCCTGTTTACAAAGCTGCTGCAGGCACAAACCAGCACGATGAGCACAATCCAATCGGCTGGAAAGTGGTGCAGGATTTGCAGAATAAAGCACAGAAATTTGGAATCAATTCTCCTGAGGTGATGCAACTTATTTGAACAATCAGCACAGATCTGCTGTGTCCATATGACGTTACACATCTCGCACAAGTGCTGTTTCAGCCGGTGCAATTACAAGTGTTTCAATCTACTTGGAGGCAGATGGCATGCGCAGCCGCACAGAATAATTTACGACTGCCACAGGATGACCCGAGGCTAGGCCTCAGAGAGGATGCTTTGCTTAGTGAGGGGCCATTTAGTAACCCTCAACTGCAAGCTACATGGCCTCCGATTGTTCTTGAACAGGCACAACATATAGGAATTACAGCATTAAAGCGAACCATGGAAATGGCAGCTCCAAAACAAAAATACATTGCTATCTGCCAAGGCCCCAGAGAGCCCTTTTTGCAGTTTGTAGAAAAAATATCTGCCGCACTGGAAAAACAGGTAGAAGATGAGGCGTTAAGACAAATGATGTGCAAACAGTTAGCAAAAGATAATGCTAATGAGGACTGTCAAAAGATAATACAGTCTTTACCGGGAGATCCTTCTATTCCTGACATGGTGGCTGCGTGTTCTAAGGTTGGGACAGTGGAACATAAGGTGGCTGCTCAGATGGCAGCGCAAGTGGCCGCCCTAGCTACTGCTATGAATATGAGAAATTCAGGGAAATGCTTTGGGTGCGGCAAAGAAGGGCACACGAAGGTAGCTTGTCCAAACAGAACATCACCGGGTAAACAACTGGTGAACATCCCACCGGGAACTAATTGCAACAAATGCGGAAAACTGGGACATTTTGCAAAACAATGTCATTCCAAATTTCATGTTAACGGGCAGCCACTACAGGGAAACCACAAAAAGAGCGCGAAAGGGCGCGCGAGGACAACAAATCCCCTCCCGACAGCCGGCCAACTCCCCTCTGCGAACAGCTATCAGCCGCAACAACTGGCTCAGCAGGGTTGGATGTATCCACCGCCGACACAGTAACTATAGTCACCAAAGACATCGTTATGGTCCCTCTTGATGCAAGGGGTCCTATAGGACGAGGACTGAGTGCATTGCTACTAGGAAGATCAAGTAGCACGTTAAATGGACTGATTGTGCATGTAGGAGTTATTGATGCTGATTTTACAGGTCAAATTTGCACACTGGTTTCAACCCCCTACCCACCAGTAACAATCCCAAAAGGTACTCGCATTGCTCAATTTATTCCTTTTCTGAGTTGTATTTCGAAAGCAGAACAGCGACTGCGATGCGATGGAGGCTCCGGCTCTACGGGACCCCCTCAAGTTTGCTGGTCTCAGACTGTTTCATCATCCAGACCACATATGACGTGCACGCTGTTGAATCACGGACGATTGCCGACCACAGTAAGGCTTGCGGGGCTCCTGGATACCGGAGCCAATGTGACTATTATTGCTGATTATCTGTGGCCATCCACCTGGCCAACAGAGGATGCGGGTGTGGGGGTAGTGGGGCTGGGAGGATCCGCGCGAGCAAGGACGGCAGCCACAGCAGTTCTGATTACCAATCCTGAGGGCCAACAAGCAGTCATCAAACCATATGTGATGGCAGCTCCCCTCAATTTATGGGGGAGGGATTGCTTGTCACAATAGGGGGTGAGAATTACCACGGATTTTTAACGGGGGCCACTGTGCTGCAGGGTGTCAGACAGCCCACGCTTGTTTTAACTTGGTTAACGAATAACCCTGTGTGGGTGGATCAGTGGCCCCTACCAATTGGGAAATTAAAAGCCCTGCAAGAATTGGTGGCAGAACAGCTAGCTGCTGGACACATTGAACCCTCTCAGAGCCCATGGAACACTCCAGTGTTTGTGATAAAAAAGAAATCAGGAAAATGGCGATTTTTGCATGACCTGCGGCAAGTCAGTGCTGTCATGGCCACGATGGGGGCTCTGCAACCAGGCATGCCTTCACCTGCCATGATCCCTCAAGATTGGGAAATCATTGTCATGGACCTTAAGGACTGTTTTTTTACAATACCATTAGCCTCTCAAGACAGGGAAAAATTTGCATTCTCTGTGCCATCTGTCAATCATGCAGAACCCGCAAAAAGATATCAATGGAGAGTTCTGCCGCAGGGCATGAAAAATTCACCAACAATTTGTCAATGGTTTGTGGCACAAGCTTTGTCACCTGTAAGGGAAAAATTCCCTACCAGTTATTGTTACCATTACATGGATGACATCCTGTTAGCATCACACAGCAAGGAGCAGTTGAATGACATGGAGAATTTGGCCAGAGATTTGTTACAACAATATGGATTAGTTATTGCCCCTGAAAAGGTACAAAAGGTAGAACCCTGGAAATATCTAGGAATGACAGTTACAGGTAAGCAGGTGATGCCTCAACCTGTGAAACTTAACCTTGAAGTTAAAACCCTTAATGATGTACAGAAATTAATGGGATCCCTGAATTGGATTAGGCCCTATCTCGGACTGACCAATTCACAACTGCAACCTTTACTGGAATTATTAAAAAATTCCAATGATCCAACAGAACCCAGAATATTAAATAAGGAAGCATTAAATGTAATTCACATGGTGGAACAATCTATACACGAGAAATTTGTTTCTCGAATAGATCTGTCTCAATTGGTACAACTCTTTGTACTAATTGACAGAACTGTACCATTTGGTGCTTTAGTGCAGTGGAATTCTGAGTGGGATGACCCATTACATATTTTGGAATGGATGTTTCTGTCATTCCGACCACGAAAAACTGCTCCTGGACTGTTTGAGCTTATTGCTGATGTAATCATAAAAGCCAGAAAACGATGTACAGAACTAACAGGGTGTGACCCAGCTATGATTGTTTTACCTGTTCAAAATTGGTATTTTGAATGGCGTTTGGCGAATAATTATGAGCTGCAAGCAGCCATGGCAGGCTTTCAGGGACAGATATCATATCACCTGCCATCACACCCGCTGCTGAAATTTACTCGAGAAGTACCATTTGGTCAGACAAATTTAAGCCACCCAGAACCAGTGAACAGCCTTACTGTTTTTACAGATGGCTCAGGAAAAACAGGTAAAGCAGCAGTAGTATGGTATGAAAACAACAACTGGAACAACAAAGTAGTATATCAAAATGGTTCTCCACAAGTAGTAGAGCTGCGTGCAATGGCTGTTGTTTTTTCTATTTTTTCCACTCCTGTAAATATTGTAACTGACTCAGCGTATGTAGCTAACTTAGTTTCTCGACTAGACAAAGTGGTTTTGACCATGTCAGACAATCAATTATTATTTGATGTACTTTTAGAACTCTGGAAAAGTATTCAACTACGAACAGAACCTTATTTTATCATGCACATCCGTAGTCATACCACTTTACCAGGATTTTATACAGAAGGTAATGCCAGAGCGGGTGCTCTTGTTTCTGCTATGACTCTGAATACTGTTCCTAACATAAAGCAACAAGCTGTATTATCACATCAATTTTTTCACCAAGGATATCGAGCTTTACGACGGCAGTTCAGCTTGTCTCATACTGAAGCTCGGTCCATTGTAGCTGCCTACCCTGATTGCCAAGGAACTCACACACCAGTGTATTTTGGTACTAACCCCAGAGGTATGCAGGCTTTACAGATTTGGCAAACTGATGTTACTCATATAAATGAATTTGGCCGACAGAAATATGTTCATGTTCTATTGATACTTATTCTCATGCCTTAATAGCAACAGCACATAATGGAGAAACAGGAAAAGATGTAATTCGACATTTCCAAAAGGCTTTTTCTATGCTTGGGGTGCCACACCAAATTAAAACGGACAATGGCCCAGCATATGTTTCACAGAAAGTTCAAACATTTTTTAATTTGTGGGGTGTTACTCATGTTACAGGAATTCCCCATTCCCCGACAGGACAAGCAATTGTTGAGCGTGCACATGGCATGCTGAAGCGGAAGCTTCAAAAACAAAAAGGGGGAATGATTGGGGAACCACCACAGGCATGTTTAGATAAAGCAGTTTATGTTCTTAACTTTCTCCATTATGGGGATAATTCTTCTCTGCCTCCTCTTTTTCAGCATTTCTCTTTTCTTTTTTCAAAACAGGATTTGCAAAAGGGTGTCAAAGTGCATGTTAGAGATCTAATTACTGGCCAGTGGAGTGGACCATGTGAATTATTAACCTGGGGCAGGGGTTATGCTTGTGTCTCTACAGATGCCGGCCCTCGCTGGGTTCCTGCTCGGTGTGTTCGGCCTGTGCTGGAACCTGCATCAGGGTGAAGGATGGGTAGTTCCACAACCCAAGCAGAATGTCTGGGTAACTTTGTCAAACATGACACATCAAGAAACCTTGTGCCTCTCTACTGCAAACCTGGAAAATCCATTCTCCACGTGTTTGGTGGGATTGCCAGTAGACACATGGCCAATCCCACAAACCCTTCAGGCTTTCTCTCTTTGCAACTCTCCAAAAAATTGTATAGATAATTGGGATGGTGTATATAGTCATCTTCCACAGGTTACGCAAGAACCCTAAGAACTAGAGTTGCTAGGCTCTGTCATAATGGATGCTTGTGTGTTTTTTAATTACTCTTATAATACTTCCGCATGGAGAGGGCAAAATGTGAATGCAACTAATGCTGCTTATCATAACTCAACCGCTTGGTGCAATTATACCTTGACTAACATCTCACGGTCTTCTGATGTTCCTGTTGTATTACCTCCTGGTGTGTTTTTAATCTGTGGAGATCGTGCCTGGGGAGGCGTTCCATCTACACTGAATGGAGGCCCGTGTAGCCTTGGACGCCTCACGTTATTAACACCAAATGTGTCAATGATTCTGAATATGACTCGAAAACATAAACGAGTCCAAAGGACTGTTCATCAGTTTAGCAGTTCTTGCCAAGATAACATTGAATTCTGGAATCCAGGCCAGATCATAGCAGCCTCCATATTGGCACCAGGAGTTGGCGTTGCAAATGCCTTAAGAACTTTAAATAAGTTGGGATGCTGGCTTAGCAAACAAACTAATGCTACCTCTTTAGCTTTAAGTGGCCTTTTAACTGATGTTGATAGTGTTAGACATGCTACTTTACAGAATAGAGCTGCTATTGACTTTTTGCTTTTAGCGCAAGGACATGGATGTGAAGATTTTGATGGAATGTGTTGCATGAATTTGTCTGACCACTCAGAATCTATTTTCAAAAGCATACAGCAGCTAAAAGATGGTGTCAAATGTTTAACAGAAGATGATGGATTAGATTGGTTAACAAGGATGTTTAAAGGTTGGGGACTTTCTGGATGGGTGATATCTCTGCTCAAGACTGTGGGGGTAGTGATCTTGATTGTGATAACAGTGCTCCTAATGTTGCCCTGTCTTGTCAGTCTTCTGCAAAGGGCCGTGCAGAAGACTGCTCTCGCAATATTTCTAGCACAAATACAAAAAGGGGGAAATGTCGGGGGAGGCAGTGGGTCTGCCACCAGCCTGATTGAAGAAGAATTTAGCCTTGACGAAATTCCAGTGTATCCATGAGGAGCCAGAAAGTCCCGAGAAGAGCCATGTAAACAAGATTAAGGAACTGCGAGACAAAGATAAGAAGAACTGTCCTGACAACTCAGCAGGGAAACTATTACCTATTCATGAACTGTTAGTTACTAAGTAAACCAATCCTGTATGAACACATACTTTGAAGAAGGGTATAAAAAGGCTTGTTAGAACAATAAAGTGGCCATTGTAGCCATTTTGGCCATTTTGCACAATCTGATGTTTGTCGTGTCCGTCTCTACTGCGACAATAAATTGTGGCCTTTGTGATTAGTCTAAGGAATTAATTATCTGCCTAGGGAAGCACAGAGTGTATGGAAGGGTGCATGGCTCTGCTCCCTTGCAGTTGTATACCCAAATTCCGTAGATAAGTCTTGAAGGGAGGAGACATAGACAGAGTAAAACCATATGTTCAGGTTAAGGCCTACACTTTAATTTATGACTATAGCCTCGAAGAAGAGCTAAAAGATTGATAAGAAAGATAAACAACCGACACCAGATGGAGCTAATGACTGGATAATTGCTCAAGAAACAAAAACTGAGGAAAAGGTAAAGGTGGTAGGGGGAGATCGTGACCACTGACTCAATTGGACAAAAGGGTTAATGTACAGTTCTCTTCTGTGTCAACTCCTATTAACAAATCATTTACATATTGCAATGAAGTAACATGATCGCTGTCACCTTGCCATTGTTCCAACTCTTTGGCCAATACGTTATTGAATAGAGTAGGACTAGTTTTGAATCCTTGCAGGAACACCGTCCAGCACAATTGCACTTTACTTCCTGTTGAGGGGCTTTCCCATTCAAAAGAGAAGATTGTTTGGCTTTGTTCATCTGTTGTTTTCTTGGGGTCCACACCAGAGGGATTACCGCATTCAGTATTATATCTGGGATGTTGTTTTCAGGTTCTTCTGAAGTCTTGTCTGTCAGCAAGCAGATCTGAGCCTTCCACGCTGTTTCTTTAGGAATATGTAGCTGTACAGAATTCTCAGAAAAAGTTACTTGAGCATTTAATTTGCATAATAAATCTCATCCTAACAAAGGGAGGGGTCATTCTGGCATATATAGAAACTCATGAGTCAATTTAGCATCTCCAACTGTACATTCCATAGGTTGCAAAAATGGCTGCAAAGATCTTTTTCCTGTTGCCCCAACAATCGGTATTGTAATTTTACTAAGTGGTCCTTTACAACTAGTTACTACAGAATGTGTGGCTCCACTATCTATTAAAAAAAATCTATTATTTCATTTCCTGTTTTGACAGGGATTACAGGGTTGGTCAAGGAGGCTTCTATATTCTTTCCTATCCCTGCCATTCCAGTTCTCTCTATTCATAGTCTGACTCCTCTAAAACTGCCACAAGAACATCTTCTCCTGGATTTTTCTTCCTCCTGATGAGACACTCATTCTCCCAATGTCCTTATTGCCTGCAAATAGCACATTGATTTGGACTTAAAGGAGGGTTCTGTATTTTTGGACCCCTTTCATTTTGACTTCTACCATTTTTCTCCCTCCAACAAGTTGCTCCCCCTCTTCTATCTACTATTACTGCAGCCAGCAGGGAAGCCTGTAGCTCCATTTTTGCCTGATCCTTTCTTTCTCTCCTTTCCTCCCTATTCTTATATACTTTATAAGTAATCTCAATTATTTGTGAAATGGATGTTCCCTCTACCCCATCCACCTTTTGCAACTTCTTCCTAATATCTTGTGATGCTTGGTCCATAAATAACATATTAAACAATTTCTGGTTCGCATCATCTTCTGTGTTTAAGTCTGTCCATTTCTGCCCTTGTTGAAGCTATGCTGGCTATGTCGAATCACCTCCCTGTTCTCCATGCCCTAGCATAGCTTCCAGGAGGATCTGTTCCATGATCTTCCCAGGCACAGAGGTGAGGTTGACAGGTCAGTAGTTCCCAGGGTCCTCCTTTCTACCCTTTTTAAAAATGGGTGCAATGTTTCCCTTTTTCCAGTCTCCAGGTACTTCACCTGATTGCCATGACTCTTCAAATATCATGGAGAGTGGCTTGGCAACTACATCAGCCAATTCACTCAGGACTCTGGGATGCATCTCATCAGGTCCCATAGACATATATGTTCAGGTTCCTCAGGCGGTCTCAACTTGATCTTCTCTTACAGTGGGAGGAACTTTGCTCCCCCAGTCCCCATCTTGGTGTCCATCCACTTGAGAGGTGTGGGAAGAGAGGTTGCCAGTGAAGACTGAGGCAAAAAGTTGAGTACCTCAGCATTTTCCTCATCCGTTGTTACCAGTTTGCCAGTTGTGTTCATCAAAGGAGGTACACTTTCTTCGACCTTCCTTTTTTGGTTGACATACCCACCTCCAGGAAGGATTCTAATGAGTCACTGTAGGAGTCTGGGCCGCGCTGGGAGAAAGTTAGTGCAGGCAGAAGAATGCAAGGACGAAGACAAGGCCAGCAAAATAAGGCTGGCAAAAACACACAAGATAGCAGATAAGTGAGAAACACCTGTGGTCAGCAAAAGCACACAAGTCTGAGCAAAACAGGGTATGAGATAAGGGAGTTTTGGCAAGTTTTGGGCTTTACGTGCTAATTGCAATTAACCAATGCAAATGCTTGTAGAGGCGCGTGAACAGCGCGTGTAGATGACCTGTAGCCTATTAGAAGATAGATGAGTGCGTGTACGGAACTTAGTAGAATATAAATGTAACCAGGATTGGAATAAAAAAAGATGGACGACCTGATCATCACATTGGTGTTGCATCGTTTCTGTTCCTGCATGGAGAAATAAGGACCCCGGCTAATGGTGACCCCGACAAATGGTGACCCCGACGTGCCAACGTGCCGACGTGCCGACGTGACCTGCTATCAACGTGAGTGATTTACTATCGACGTGATTTACGACGTGATAGAATCGTCGCTGATTCTGATAGAATCGCCTGAACAGAAGCCGGAGGAAGGCGGGGGCTGTCGGCCGGCGTTACTGGAGGTAAGCCGGGCTGCCCGAGAGAGGCAGGAGCGGATCCGCGCTAAGCCGGGAAAGTAGGGGCTTAGATACCGACAGCATGGGGCTCGCTGCATCAACGACAGAAAAGGCTGCAGTTCGAAGTTTGATGCAGCTCGCAGAGGAGACAGAGGTGGATCTCAAGGAAGGGGATTTAGCCACGCTGCTTCTCTGGTGTAGACGTAGGACATTAATCACTAATACTGATCAGTTGTATGATGAAGAAGTTTGGAAATCTATTGGGACTGATTTGTGGGAATCGATTCAAGCAGGGAAAAAGGAAGCGAGAAAATTAGCACCTACTTATCGAAGTGTGCGAGTGATATTGGAAGCAATGAAAGGTCGGGCTTGTGTTGCTGCTGCCGCTGCTCGTGCGATTGCTGCCGCTGAGGGGAAGGAGAGTGACAAGGAGGAGAAAGAGAAGGAGGAAAAGAACTTGTTATTTGATGGTGTGCCTGCGTCCTGTAAAGTTGTGTGTCCCGTGTCAGAAAGGGAATTTTGGGCAGGTCCTAGGATTGAGATCGAACCCCGGGTGCCGCCAACAATGCCCTCTGCCCCACCTTTGCCTGGTTCACCTCCTCCTGATACTTTGTCGAATTCCATAGACCCAGTTAAAGTGCCGCTCCCTATGGATGTGGATGATGAGTCGTCTCGGGCAGTCTATCCTAAACCTCATTCTGAACAGCTTGCTAGTCTGTTAAAAGAACAAGAGAGAGCAATGTCTGACCTTTTGGATGAAATGCAACGGCTAGATTGTGGGTCAGCCAAACAGGCTATTCGTGAGGCGTATAAAAAGGCTCATCAAGCCATAAGGGATGGTTTGAAAGCAGTTGAAGAGAGCGTCTGTGGGCCAGAAGCTAGGGGTGCGCCCGGTGGGCAAAATAATTCTAAGAGACCCCCACAAGAGACTCAGATTACTGAGGAGAAATTGAGAGAGAAGGAAAAAAGAGCCAGAGCTTGGGTAATGCAGCTGTTAGAGGACGGAGAGATGACTCCAGAAGAGGCGGATAGTTATCTGAGAGGTAAATTTGGAAATGGGCTTACATCAAAGGAACGGCGAGCATACGCAAAATATAAAGAGTTAGAGAAGGGAGGAGGGGAAGTTAGTTCAACGACTCCATTAAAATGGGTTGCTGGATGGCTGCAGGGCAAAGACGAAAGAAAAGGACATGAAAACAATGCCGCTTCCTCGGCATCCAGTCCTCCCGCGCCTGATCCGCCCCCCCCACAGGACCCTAATTATACTGTCGGGCAGAGATGGAAGGGGGTGATTGATCATGCAGTTATAGAAGGGCAGATGCTGCCACCTAGTGTCATGGCAATGCCAGTTGTCGTGCAAGGGAACCAGCGGGTGTGGCATCCATTTGACTGGAAGACTGTGAATCAGTTACAAAGAACAGTCATGGACTTTGGGTATGACAATAAACAAGTTATGACCGTGATACAATCTTTTTTTTCGCAATCAAGATTTAGTGCCGACTGATATCAGAGCACTGTTGGAGATTATTCTTCCCCCTACTGCTTTTATGATGTTTAAAGATAGATGGCAGGAAAAATGTGAGATTGCAATGGTAAACAACCTCCATCAGTTGGATGGACATGATCCTTTAAGATTTGTTACACTTGATCAACTTATGGGGACAGGACAGTATTGTAATGGAGCAGCACAGGCAGCCTTGCACCCTCGTATAACACAACACTCTCAGGCACTGGCCTTAGAGGCGCTTCAAGAGCTGCCTCAAATTGGAAAACCGAGACTGCCTTATCATCAAGTGAAGCAAAAGCCGGATGAGCCATATATGCAATTTATTGATCGATTGAAAGAGGCACTGGATACTGCACCTAATCTTACACCTGATGCTAAAACAGCGGTGGGGAAAGATCTGGCATATCAAAATGCAAATCAAAGATGCCAACAAGTGATTGCCAGTCTCCCACGAGGTGCTAGCCTGACACAGATGGTTGAGGCATGTTCACGATTGCCACCATTATTGGAGGAGCAAGAAAAGGCTACTATCCACGCAAGAGCCCTTGCTGCAGCTTTAAGACCTGTTACAAGTCAGGGAAAAGGAGATCCTGGACTTAAAAATGCTAGGAAAAAGGAAGGATGTTTTTCATGTGGTAAACCTGATCATTTTAAGCGACAATGTCCTCAGGCAAAGAAAGCTACCATAACAGCGCCATTTGCCGGTACCTGTAACTGATGTGATAAATTTGGGCATAAGGCCAGCGAGTGTCGATCAAAATTCAAGAAAGACGGGAGCCCCTTGCCGGGAAACTCCTCGCAGAGCGCCTTTCCGGGGGGCGCCAAGACACTCAAATTCCCCCAAGTGGCGGCTGCCTTGACGAGCTCTCAGCAGCCACCCGAGGAAGTGCAGGCCTCGATTTGGCCGTGGGAGTCGACATCACAATAGTAGATGATTCAGTGCATGTAGTTCCTTCCGCAGTTACAGGACCGTTAGGACATGGACTTAGTGCATTATTGATAGGACGATCCTCGGCATCGAAGCAAGGAATTATGATTATTCCTGGGTTAATTGATTCTGATTATACTGGACAAATTGGGATAATGGTGAGAATTCTAAACCCTCCAGCCACATTGCATAAAGGTGACCGTATTGCTCAATTAATTCCGTTTCGAGCACATGTTATTAAGAGTCAAGATCGCGAAAGAGGCGATCAAGGATTTGGGTCTACGGGACCAGTGACTGTTGCCTTTTCACAATTGATCACCAACAATAAGCCTATGAGAACAGTCACAATACTTGGGAATGATGGAGTTAAGATCCGCTCTGAACAAATCATGCTTGACACTGGAGCTGATGTCACCATTATACCATATGCTGCATGGCCACCTTCTTGGCCTTTGATTATGGCATCCAACGTGGTTGTAGGAATTGGAGGAGCATCCCCTACACAGCAAAGTGCACATTTTGTTACCATTATAGATGACAAAGAAGGTCTCGGAGCACAAGTGAAACCATATGTACTGCATACGACACTCTGGTTATTAGGGCGAGATGTCTTGTCTCAGTGGGGATGTGTATTACAAACGCCTTTTTAGGGGCGGCCATTGTAGCAAGCGACCCCCGTCCTGTTTTAAAACTGAGCTGGTTAACTGATACTCCTGTATGGGTGGAGCAATGGCCGCTACCAACTGAGAAGCTCGCTCATTTAAGGGATCTCGTGCAAGAACAATTGAATGCTGGACACCTTGTCCCTTCTACCAGTCCGTGGAATACACCTGTGTTTACCATCAAAAAGAAGTCTGGAAAATGGAGACTGTTACAAGATCTGCGAGCAGTTAATGCAGTTCTGCAGGACATGGGAGCACTTCAGCCAGGATTACCCAATCCATCCATGCTCCCTGAGGGCTGGGACATTGTGGTTATTGATTTGAAAGATTGTTTTTTTACAATACCTTTGCATCCGGAGGATTATGAAAAATTTGCCTTCTCTGTCCCTTCTACAAATAGAGCAAAACCTTCTGAGAGATATCATTGGGTAGTGTTACCACAGGGCATGAAAAATTCTCCCACAATATGTCAATGGTATGTGGATTTAGCTCTACGACCCTTTCGAGAACATCATATCGACTGTATTTTGTATCGCTATATGGATGATTTGTTGCTTTGCCAAAAAACACCCATCTCTGAAGAACTGATTCAAGAACTGATAGAAGCTCTAAATATAATGGGACTCGTTGTGGCCCCTGGAAAGGTACAACGGACTGAGCCATGGAAATACCTAGGGATGACTTTAACTGAATCTACTGTTAGGCCACAGAAGCTATCAATAATACAGAAAGTGGAAACATTAAATGATCTACAGAAATTGGTGGGAGATATTCAGTGGATCCGCAGTATTTGTGGCATTACTAACACAGATTTACAGCCTTTATTTAAGTTGTTGCAAGGAAATTGTAATCCTCAAGAACCTAGGTCTCTAACAGCGTCAGCTAAACACGCCCTGGATAATATTTCCCTGAAATTGAGTGTTAATTCTGCAGCTTGTATTGACCCTGTTCAAGCATGACAATTGTTTGTATATAATACAGAGTCAGAAGTATCAGCTTTTTTAGGACAATGGTGTGAACAACAGTCTAATCCCCTCAGAATTATCGAATGGTTATTTTTATCAGCCAGAGGACATAAAACAATAACATCACGTGTGGATGCGATAGCAAGTATTATCCGAAAAGGTGTTCGGCGAGCAATATCTATTGCTGGAAAGGAACCGGATCGAGTAGTTGTGCCGTATGCACTGGACCTAATTCAGGCTATGTGTGAATCATCTATGTCCTTCTCACTCCTATCAAATTGACAACCATTATCCAAAGCATCCACTATTTAAAACTGCTTTAACAATGACTGCTGTTCCTGTCATTAGTCGACAACCTTTACAGGCTTTAACAGTATTTACAGATGCCAGCAGCAAGACCAAAATGGCAGGATTTGTTTGGAAGGAGAATGGAATATGGCAATCAGAACGCTTTGTTTGCGATACATCTGTACAGATTTTGGAGCTTAAAGCAGTGATTGCTGTGCTTAACCGCTGGAACATTCAAGATTTAAACATTGTGACTGATTCTTTATATGTGGCAGGTGTAGTACAACGAATCGAAAGGGCCTTGTTAGGACATGTAAACAATCCCACCCTTTTTCAGGCTTTTGTCGACTTACGAAATACTGTTAATCATCGTACACATCGGGTTTTTATCATGCATATAAAGAGCCATACTAGGCTCCCTGGAGGTCTTGTAGAAGGCAACGCTCGAGCTGATCAGTTGGTTGCCGCTTTAGCAGACACGCATAACATTGTTCAAGAAGCCTATAAATCTCATGCCTTTTTTCACCAGTCTGCAACTGCATTACGTAAGCAATTTAACATCCCTAAGATCCAAGCACGGGCGATAGTGGCCGCTTGTCCAGACTGTGCCACTCTCACACCGCTACAGGACGGTGGTGCGAATCCTCGTGGCTTACAGCCACGGGAAGTTTGGCAAACTGATATCACTGTATTTCCGCCTTTTGGGCGTCTTTGCTACTTACATGTGTCAGTGGATACCTGTTCCTCATTTATATGGGCCTCTGCTCATGCTTCTGCCTCGGCAGCAGCAGCTCGTCAACATTGGACACAAGCGATTGCGGTTATGGGGTGTCCAAAGAAAATTAAAACTGATAATGGTCCCGCATATCGGGCAGCCTCCACCACTGCCTTTTTACAACATTGGGGAATTCAGCTTCTCCATGGAGTACCACACAACTCTACTGGGCAAGCAATCGTTGAGCGCGCCCATCGTATATTGAAACATCACCTTATTATTTTGAAAAAACAGGGGGAGACGGGGGGTTCCCCTCATGAGATATTGGCAAAAACATTATTTGTTTTAAATTGGCTTAATATACGTGGAGGGCAAGATGAACCGCCTGCGCGAATACATATGCAAACAAACAAGCATGATTATTCTTTTCAAAAAATTCAAGTGCAATTGTATTCCCCTCAATCTGGGCAATGGGAGGGACCTATGCAGTTGTTAACTTGGGGAAGGGGTTATGCTTGTGTTTCCACAGGTAGTGATTCACCCAAGTGGGTCCCTGCAAAGTGGGTGAAACCATGGATCGCAAAGAATGACGACACCAACCCTGCGTCCCGAGGCACTCCAGAGACACCAACATCGATTGAACTTGGTCCTGACGCCGTTGTTAACGGCACTACATCCAGCGAACAGTGAAGTTCTGTGTCTTTTACCGAACCTGCAGTCATTTTATGCGGCTATTCGAACACAGCCGCTCACCATAAAACAGCTTGAAGAACATGACACAGCTTGTACGGAACATGGTCTAAACTGTCGACCTTGGGTTTTTATACATTGTGCATGGTGTGACAGGGGAACTTGGAGAGTCACGCGTGCGCATGATCGGGAAAGTGTGTGTAAATGTCACTTGTGTGCTGACCGGATTATCTTTTATACCGAAGCAGATTGGTTGTCTGATTTTATAGGTAGGTCAGTATATCGGCGATTAGCTGTTGGTACAGAAGGACAGATTAGAGTTTTTAGAGAACAACAGCAGTTTTCTAGGGCTTTAAGCCTAATTGAAGATCTTGGGCAAAGAGTTTTAGCAGAAATTAGTTTTGAGCTTTGTAAACGCTTAGCTTTGCAATGTATTAGGCAAAATAATAAGGTAGTGGATAGGAGCTGTGGTGTTGGAATAAACGTTCCTCGAAGTTGGCAGGTGCACAAGGATAACTGGAAAAGAGAGGTAAAACGATGGCGATGTGTCAAACGTGGGCGATGTTTATTTTGATTTGTTTTATAGCAGGTAGTGAAGGGATTTTCGACATTACACCCAGAACAAATATTTGGGTAACATGGACAAATACAGCTGGGATGTCAGATTTTTGTTTGAGTTTGCAACAGGTGGATAATCCTTTTCGAACCTGTTTGATTGGCATTCCGTCGCAGGGAAATGAAACTGACTTTGATGGGTACTGGAAACAACAGAGGGTGGACCTGACTAGTAGCGAAAGTGAAACTTGTTTAAGTCCAAATGGCATCTATGTTTGGCCCACTATGCGTAGTGCGGCCTGGCAGAAGACAGTCATCGAAAATTTAAATCAATCAGCTCATTTACCTTTGCAGGAGCTGGACTTGCTAGCTAGCGTTGTGCCTGTCGAGTATGTTGATGTTACTGCAACTAATATGCAGGACTGTAATGATACAGTTCTGTTTTGCTGATTAAGGATACCAATTAAACTCGGACACCAGAGTGAAAAGAGTAGGCATACTTTACTGGTGATAACCAAGTAATGTAACAGCGCAATACAGAGAACATGCAGTAAGAAGAAGCAGAACAGTGCACTTAAAGCAACAAACAGGAAAATACAGGGTAATGCATCAAATCATTACTACACGAGAGAGAGAGAGAGAATAGTGATTAAGAGAAATACATCACCACTTGCATATATTATCATCATCATCCAGATCCACAGACGCTGGGGAGCCTCGGTTACAGCGAGGATTTGGAGAGCCAGTCCCGGCAAGTGGGAAATCCTATGCGGTGCGTCCACCCATAGGTGAGGCATCCAAAGTCACTGCAAACGGGCCCAGCCTTATATACCAGAGATCGACAAGCCAGAATAGCTGGCACCTTTGTTTTGAGCGGAAAGTTTCTGGTTTCATTCTCCTGTTGGATTCCACCCAAAGCTTGGCCAGGGCTCGGGGGGGGAACCAAGGGAGTTTCTAACAAGGCCAAATACTTGGGTTCTCAGCCTTGAACAAGGCTGCGAAAGGAAAGTTGGATACATTCTCTCCTCACTACTGATTATATTTTGTCTTTCACTAGCGAGTTTACATATTTTATTAATGACTACATGCTAAGTTAGCAGCTTCAGCTTGGGGCCTGTTGTTCAGGCTGCAGTATTTCAATGCTTTAGCACTTTTTACACCAGCATAAGTGGGTTGTTATAACTTAGTACAATACCTACTAGCACAATGGTTATCAGTTATAAAATATACAGGATTCATCTATAGGTCAACTCTGGCTTGGGCCTGTTGTCCAAGCCTTAGCACTTCAAGTTCCTCAACTCCAGCCAGTGAATGGCACAGGAGTGGTTTGGTTTGATGGCCCATTGTATGTTTGGTTGGCACGGAGTGGACAACAAGGCTTGTTTATAGGTTGTCAAAATGTAACAGGGCATACTCCTTGGAATGATTTGAAAACAGGAGGGTTTACCGTAAACACCAAAGGAGGTTTTAAACTTCCACCCGGAGTGTTTCTGATTTGTGGAGATAGCGTATGGCCTGGTATTCCTGTACGACCTGTTGGTGATCCGTGCTACCTTGGGCGGCTAACATTGTTTACTCCGCACATGAGAGAGTTATTGAATGCCAGTAGGAGACATGAGTCAAGATCACACAGATCTGTTCGAACCTTTTGATGACACCTGCAACGACAACGTACAGCTACCTTCATTAGCCACTGTTATAGCTATTTCTTTCTTCTTTCCGCAAGGAATGGCTGCCATAAATGCAAAAGCCAGGATACCATTGGCCTTCTTGGCCACCTGGGCACACTGCTGGCTCATGTTCAGCCGGCTGTCAATCAACACCCCCAGGTCCCTCTCTGACTGGCAGCTCTCCAGCCACTCCTCCCCAAGCCTGTAGCGCTGCTGGGGGTTGTTGTGGCTGAAGTGCAGCACCCGGCATTTGGCCTTATTGAAACTCATGCAGTTGGCCTTAGCCCATCGCTCCAGCCTGTCCAGATCTCTCTGCAGAGCCTCCCTACCCTCGAGCAGATCAACGCTCCCACCCAACTTGGTGTCATCTGCAAACTTACTGAGGGTGCCCTCGATCCCCTCGTCTAGATCATCAATAAAGATGTTAAACAGGAGTGGCCCCAAAACTGATCCCTGGGGGACACCACTCGTGACCGGCCGCCAACCGGATTTAAGTCCGTTCACCACAACTCTTTGGGCCCGGCCATCCAGCCAGTTTTTTACCCAGCAAAGCGTGTGCCCATCCAAGCCACGAGCAGCCAGTTTCTCCAGGAGAATGCTGTGGGAAATGGTGTCAAAGGCCTTACTAAAGTCAAGGTAGACAACATCCACAGCCTTTCCCTCATCCAATAAGCAGGTCGCCCTGTTGTAGAAGGAGATCAGGTTTGTCAAGCAGGACCTGCCTTTCATAAACCCATGCTGACTGGGCCTGATCATCTGGTTGTCCCGCATGTGTTGTATGATGGCTATCAGGGTAATCTGCTCCATCAGCTTCCTGGGCACCGACGTCAAGCTGACAGGCCTGTAATTTCCCGGATCATTCTTCCGACCCTTCTTATATATGGGCATCACATTGGCTGATTTCCAATCTGTCGGGACCTCCCCGGTCAGCCAGGACTGCTGGTAAATGATGGAAAGCGGCTTGGCGAGCACCCCAGCCAGCTCCTTCAGCACCCTCGGGTGTATCCCGTCTGGTCCCATAGACTTGTGTGTGTCTATGTGATGCAGTAGGTCACTGACTGTCTCCTCCTGGATTGCGGGGGGGTCGTTCTCCCAGTCTCTGTCTTCTGGCTGAGGAGGCTGGATTCCCTCAGTACAACTAGTTTTGTTATTAAAGACTGAGGCAAAGAAGGCATTAAGCACCTCAGCCTTTTCCTCATCACTTGTTACCATGTTTCCTCCTGCGTCGAGCAGGGGATGGAGGCTCTCCCTGGTCTTTCTTTTGCTGTTGACATACTTATAGAAACATTTCTTGTTATCCTTGATTGCTGAAGCCAGATTAATTTCTAGCTGGGCTTTAGACCTCCTGATTTCCACCCTTCATGGCCTCACAGCCTCTTTGTAATCACTGTGAGTGGCTAGCCCCTTCTTCCAAAGGCCGTAAACTCTCCTTTTCTCCCTGAGTTGCAGCCAAAGCTCCCTGTTCAGCCAGGGTGGTCTTCTCTGGCATCGGCTTCTCTTACAGCACCTGGGGACCGCCTAGTAGTAGGCATACCATCCATTAAATCTCGGGGAATCCCCTTTGAAATGCACTCTGCCCATAGTGTGTATCTTTTATTATCAGGAGGTTGCGTCCACTTCACCGGGGGAGGTCGGGAATTGCGCAAGGGCTTAGCTTTTATCTCCCCATCTCCTTCCATTTTGCTAACGTCTGCTTTGGATTTTGTCTCTCCCTGACCAGTGAATCCCATCCATCTCCCGTAATTAATCAACTCCTGTACTACTTCTCCCCATGTCATCTCTGGGGGGCCACCCCTTCTCTGGGGTTAGGGTGTTCCCAAACAATCTTGTAATTGCACTGCATATAATTTCAAGGCATCAGGCAGTCCCCTTATGAGAGGAAGCAATCTATCGGGATGTGGTGGTTTGACCTTGGCTAAATGCCAGGTACCCACCAAGTCGCTCTGTCACTTCCCCCCTTCCCCCTCTTTTCTCAACAGGGCGAAAAGGGGAAAGAAAATAAGATAGGAAAAAAACCAACCCTTGTGGGTATAACAAAAGCAGTTTTAATGTAAGCAATTACATTACTTCTTAAATGGATCCACCTGCCATCCCCGGCCAGATATGGGAAACTGATATAGAATGAGACCTACAGGATATTGCAGTATCCTGTAAGTCTCAAAGAGGGGAATTGTAAGCCAAAATGTCTTGCTAACTATTTTTTTTTTACTGAGAATAGAGTAGGTCAATGTAACTTTTGAATGTGCAGACACAGCTGAAGGTTGGTGCTTTCATAAAGAAGAAAGGGGTTTGAAGATAAGACAGTAATAAATAAGACAGTCGGGGGCTATTCTTAAAGATAACGGGAACAAGGACAGGGCAAACTAAAACAAACCAGCTCGACACAACACAGCTGCACAACACCTCCTAACAGAGCTTTGTAAGCATGCGTGAGCACTAAGACCCCTCGAGACCACCACCCAGCAAGAAAGCGCATGCGTAATTAGGATGCAGATATTGTAAATAGTTCCAGGAAATCTAATGCATATGTAACTCACTTCTCAGAAAAATGATGAATATGTATGATCTCACTGTATATTAGCTGCCACTTATAGATCTGGGGCGCGCTCCCTTTTTTCGAAGCTATTCGCGTGTGCACCCAGTGCTGCAATAAAGAATGCCTGCTTGCTAACACTCCAAAATGAGTCTTAGAGAGTTCCTCTGCCGGCTTTTACAGTTACAGTGTAATAGGATAAATATGCTGTAGTTCCTTTATGTGGTGCACTAGCTTTGTGGAATTACTCCCTGGCACCCGTCTTTGAGCAACTATGGAATAAAATCGATATCTCGTCTCTGTGTGTGGTACCCGAAAAGCGGATTCGTGCCTGCGGTGCAATGAACCAATCTTAACGTGCTCAGGAGAGATACTGTGTTTATTCAGGCCTGGGTGCTCGGTGGACTTTTCCACAAATCAAGCACACCAACAGCAGGTTTTCATGCTCCTTTTATACACAAAAATCAGAAGCTAGTGCTTTTCCAGAACGCCTATTAGATACTGATTGGTTAGTGATTAACATACAATTATAATAGGGCTTACCTATGCTTCTACTACTACGCATGCTCAGGGGAAGGGTCTTAACTTGGGCAGAGGTCTTTTTGTCCTGGGGGTGTGTTTTTTAGTATTATAATGAAGGCAGTTCACTTTAAGGACACCCAAAAGTTGGTTTCATTGCCAAGTTAACTGATCGATTAATCACTTTGTCAAGTTGTCAGATAACTCATTCTCAACACAATTCTATACATTGTCTTTATGGTCTAGGACATTCTAGTTATTTCTAGGGTATGGAGAACAAAGCCTATTCTTTATAAATGTCTGTGTTTCACTTGACCAATCTTATGATTATCCCCAGGTGTGCAGTAACTATAGCTACTAGCATAATCATTAACCATGAAACTTAGTAAATATGAAGTATACTATATCCTGTGTGAGATAGATTGGCTTTTTCACACCGGGTAGCGAACCCTGTTTGAGGGAAAACAGTTTTGGCAACCACGAAGGGACAGTGCTGACAGCCTTGCCCGGATCATCTTGCCATACCAACAGGGAGCAGTGGCCCAACTGGATTCCAGCGCGCACTGACCTTTTGATCAGGGACTCCATCAGCTCCTCTCCCGCAGTCGGGCGGCAAGCGACTCAACGGTGCAATGCCTCTACAAGATATCAGTAAAGGGATTCAGGGGAGGGTCAGTGAGTAGGAATTTCTATTTTGGATTCTGGTTGCTCTGCATAAGTCATTCTGTTACCTGAAATAAAGACTCTTGAAACCAGAAATTAGCTTAGAGAGGAGATATTGCTTTATTCTACGCAGGGTGCTAGGTGGAAAGCATCCACAAATCAAGCACACCACACAAAAGAACTTCAAAGTATTTATACACTCCAAACTGCATCATTACATATTTACTATAATGATTATTGGTTAATTACTTATCACTTCTATCCCTTATTGGTTAGTAACATACTCGCTCCAATTTAAAGTTACAGTGGGTTTGTTAACTTTCTGCACAAGCTCAAAGGGGTGAGGGTCTTTATTCGGGCAGGGGTCTTAAGCTGATTTACGTAAAACAATTTTAACAAGCTTCCATGTTCCAGGATGTTTCTCTTCTTCAAGGATGGTATCTTCTCATTAGAAGTTCCTTACTAATTATTGTTGACGGTTTGAAGAACAGACTGACCTGTCTGGTGAGTCCAATTTGTCCTTGTATTTGATGAGAAACACTTGTATGGATACCAGTACATACTATGTGTCCTTGTGTGTGATGAGAAGCATTTGTGGGTGTTACGGATGCTCTCAAATAAACAACCAACCACCAAAAATTAAAAAAAATAATTATTAACACAGTTAACTAGCTCTCCGTAAATTACAGGTTCGAATGTCTGTGAGAGGAGAACAGAACAACTTTCTAGGGTTTAACGGCAACCCAAAATGCATAACAAAGCCCCACTCCCTAGGGTTTAACAGCAACCCAAAACGCTTTATCACTCACCTGACAAGTGAGGGCTCTCAACCTCGAGGACCTGCTCAGGGCAGCGTCCTGACCCAAGGCACCTCGAGGAGTTTCCTTGGGCAACATCCTGACCCAAGGGGAGAGTCCTCGACCGCAGCGTGCAGCTCCAGGGGACAAGCTCAAAATGGCTCCCCCAGGGGACTCCATTTATACCCAGGCCGAATCTGACCTGTAGTCAATAGCGGCTCCCATTGGCCAAAGGCCCCAATTACCACGAAGCCCTGAGAACAAAGGCAGCCAGGAGCTGCTGCACTTCAGCAGCCAAGAAGCTCTGCTTTCATTGGGCAGATGCACCTGCCACAGTGGGGCCTGCAATGTGCGATGAGAAACGGTTTTGCGGCCTACGATTCCTGGTAAACAATACATTATTTCCCATGGATAGCAAGCACATAAAGTTTAAGCAGCTCTGAACAAGGCATCTTGTTCAGGGTAACATCACCTTATGTGAGATCACGTAGTTTGCTTTTTACTTTTAGACCAAGATTCTGTATGTTGGAAATAAAACATAATTCACAGAACTACCAGGATCTGAGCATATCATCTGAACCCATTGTAAAAGCTATACAGAGATGTTTTATGTTCTCTTCTGAATGCGTTATAGCTCAGTTTTCCAGAAAATATTTTGCTTGTCTGGAAATAGTGTTTTTCATGGATAATATATAAGGCTGCTGTCCTTTGTGTCTTTTATGCCACATCCTTTGCTGTTCAAAAGAATGGAAGCTGCCACTGAACTCTCAAGGCCAAATGGTGCCTTATTTGGATTAACTGAATCTCTGGTATTCTTTTACAATTTAAAACCCCTGCGATCAGGCCTGCCCCTTGGCAAGTTTAATATATCATGACTGTTTGCTACGAGAAAAGCCTGTCAAAGCAAAAGGCCTTCACTACTAAATTCCTATAATTTATGATAAATATCATCTTCCCAAAGTATCCCTGAAAATAAATAGTTCTAGCAAACAGAACCAAAAGAAGTGAAAACATATTAGCCATTTTCATCTTTCTTGTATTTTGCAATGTACTCTGGCAGCACCTGACTCCCTACCTTTATAAGGATTTGATCTGACAAGGTACTACGTGCTTTGGTCCCAATCAAAGAAATCGCTTTTCCATTAATTCCAAATGTAAACACATGTCCAAGTGTCACAGATGAAAGTATTAACACAGTAATGATTTAGCAGCAAATCAAGATTTATTAATGAGTAGCAACACTTAATCATTAACCAATTTAAAGATTTACAAAATAATTTGGTAAAATATTTTATGATTGAAATAACGACTTAACTACAGATTCGAAGATGACAAAATTCACACTAACTTACTATACGGTACTGATAAAGGGAACTAACACCTAAGAGTTAACAGAATAGCAATTATTTAGCTGAAACAACATATTTTAAGTCATTGTGTAAGGGGGTCTGTTACAGAGAAGTTCCTGATAAGAACAAGGACTTGCTGCCCGAAGCAACTTAAACCGGCTGAACTGGCTTTGTGGTTTGGAGAAACGCTGAGGGTCCAGGGGGCCTGCGCAAGAGACAGAGGTGAAAAGTTCAACAGTGAGGTAGAGGAGTTGCTTCATCTCTGAGACCCCGGCCCACGACCACCAGGAGACACTGCGCAGGCGCAACCAGGAGGAGACCAGGGCGGAGCATATGGAAATGACTTCTCAGAACTCATTATAATAAAACCTTCCTTTTCAGAGAAAGATTATGAATATGTATAGGCGTTTTTGAAACTATCATGAATATATAATACTTTGTTGTATAAAGCCAAGATGAATTATCACAGTGGGCGTGCACGCTTGTGGTGGAGAGATCCCCCGTGTGCCTCAGCGCTGAATAAACATACCTACTTTACAACCTTATAGGTTGTGGAGTCGTGATTCCACAAGTCAGTATCTTAAATCTATACATATATACATGCGCATTCACAAATGCAAAAACGTACAAACACACAGACAGACAAAAGTATTGGATCCAGTAAAATATGTATGTTCCCACACTTGTGACAATAACTGTGTATACCTAAACATATCAGTAAGCAGAGAGTGAGTGGGTGAAAGAGAAGCTAGCTCAAAGTTAAACTTTCCCTCTTCTTGAGTTTAGAGTAAATACTCACGATGCATCGGCATTCCCCAACGGGCGATAACTGAGACACGAGCGGGTGGACTTCACTCTGGCCTTTCGTCCACTCTATCAGTGGACGGTACCTCGAGTTGTTAATGCCTGAGAGGCGTCCCAGCTCAGGGAAGATGCTGGTCACAGGCCCCCTGCAGTCCAGGAGAGCTCAAAGGCTCTCGCTTGGGGTTGCTGTTTATAGGGTCCTTTTGTCATATACTTATCACTCCTGCCTAGCTCTGACAATGAGGTGTTCTGGCCAGTTGCCAAGAACTTGATGAGTGTGCAATTCTGTTATTGTTCTCACAGGTCATTACGAGGTGATGGGCTGTTATAACCGAGACAGGCTCTCAAAGAGGCATTTTAATGCTCTAAGTACTGCAATCAGCAGTAATTATCTCCCCAGGTTGGTATGTGGCCCAGGAGTGTGTGTGTGTGGGGGGAGGGACGGGAATTGCGCCACCACACCGCGCTATGTACAAAATCAAAGTTCTCAGGTTTTGGCAAAAATCAAAGTCCAAATGACGGTTTTCCTCTGAGATTGTAAATAATGTCCTGTGAATAATAACATCCTGATTTTCAGAATTGATCAAACATTAATTCATGTTAACACAAATGAGAGCTATGGTTCCAAGCTCCTTAGGTAATGTGGAAATAAAGAACAAGAAATAAATCAAGGCTGGAGAATTAGACGATGTAAACTGTCCATAATGAATAAAAGAGAACTCCTTGCTTTTCAAAAAGGTAAGTTCTAGATCAACAACATTCTATTAATGGCTACAGTATTCCACAGTCTTATGCTTATTTGTATTAACTTAAAGTAGTTTCTCATAATCACATTAAAAAAAAAAAAAATCAGAGTTACTTCTTTAAATAGATTCTGTTCTTCCATATATTCTCAGTGATAATCCATCAGAATAATTCTCTGAATAGAAACAAGATTTTTGATGCTGTGATGGTTTAATCCCTGCCGGGGTCTGAGACCACGCGGCCGCTGCCCCTCCCCCACAAAGGGAGTGAAATACAAAGCCCCGGTCTGAGATAAGGAGAGGTTTAATACAGCAGTGCAACAGCAACACAACAAACAACAACAATAACAATAAGAATAATAGTAATAACAATGAACAGAGCAAGATATCTACCAATACAGCAGTGAGAGAAAACCCGGCTGCGCCAACCCCACGCGCTCACCGGTTCTTCCCGCGCTCTGGCGCCTGGACCTGACGTCAGCATGGCATATGAATAACCCAGCTAGAGCTTCCTCCCCCACTGCTGGGGAAACTTAACCTTATCCTGGCTAAACCAGGACAGATGCATGCAAAATACAAGTTATTTGCTGTATCTGGATTTAGCTTCATTGCAAACAATAGTCATCAAAGATTAATTTAAATGCAAAACTCCCATGCACTTAAATGTCTTGTATTTCTGAAAACTTAAATCTCAAGAAAGTAAAGTACTGTCTCCTTTCAGGTGATGTGGCAATTACAGAAATTTCAGGAGCCAGATTCTGCCCCTTTTTTCCCCAAAACAAATTATGAGTACTATCCTACCAACTAGAAATCTAAAATGCCATGCTGATGTTAGAAATATTTTGGGTTGTGATCATGTGGAAACAGAACCGAACTTCTCACAGTAATGGAAACAAACACTATAAATGGAACACTTAATTCCATATAGCATTCTTCCAATTAATCAGATAGATAGTATTAAATACATTTTTATTGCAAGATTTCTCATCTCTAAGAAAATGTAGTAGAATTTAATAGGGAGAAAACAAGTAAGGTTCTATACTGTTATACTGAACATCTATAGATTTACAGAAAATGTAACATTGTATGAATTTTTGAACCACTTACACAAGAATATTTAATCCTACTATAAAATTGTGAAAATACTAGAAAAATATAATGAAATTTTTTCCAAAGAGAGCTTCAAGTTCCTTCATGGGGAAAAAGTTACTGTATAGATGCTCTACCAAACTTAAACATAATTTTTGTCTTGTGAGTCACTGCCTACTCCAGCACATCTACATATAGACAAAAGGAAATGAAAGTTTAAGTTCAGAATGTGTAGTATATATCTGTAAGGCTATGAATTAAATGTGGCCAGAGTTCTTCAGACAGTACTGTGCTTGAGTAAGTTTCTTTTATTTCTCAGTCCCAAGGATTTGCATCCCTTACAACTATGATTATCTATAGTATCCAACAAATATCGGCAAAGGCTGCTCAAGTGTAGTCAGAATTCATTGTATTTTCAATCTATTCTGTTTGCCAAAGTGTTAAAATATGGAAGGCAATATTGATATTGCCAGTTTTTTATATGAGGTGATTTTTTGAACTAGACAGAATTATAGAGAAAATTCCAGAGACAGATTAAGCTTTTTATAAAAAGTGATTCTTGGGGGTAAAGACAGGTGAATGAATATCTTACAGAACAGATCTGAGCCTTCTACTAATTCAGGCTTACATCTGTCATGAGTTATTATATCAGCGATCTCAAAACAGTCATCAGGTACTATTTTAGAACATATATACAAAATATAAAATTATGCATCTCATTTAGAAAAGTGCCAAAACATATATTTCCCCTCATTTTCTGATCCTCAAGGACGCCAGAAGACAAATCAAGGTAATTTGTATTCTCTTTTTTGTATTATCAATGGACTGCTGAATTTGATGCTTTTACCATGCTATGATTTATGCTCTAGTATCTATTGATTACCAGTGCACAAACCCACTGAAATTAGAAATGTTCTTTAAAATTTTAATTTAACTAAGGGCCTTATTTCCCAAATAACTTCTCCTACTGATTAAAGAAAAAAGTGAAATTGAACAGAACACCCTGATTTTCATGAATTAGGCTGAATTTCCAAGTTGCACATATAGGACATTTTCAGCTTTTATTTTTTTTCTGGTTATTTAATTGAAAATTCAGCAATACAATTCATAAACAGCACTGAAAGATGATAAAGCCATAAACCACAACTTCATTTTCACTTTGAACTTCAGAGAGTAGAGCTGTAAGGACTTATTAAGCTGACAATCTTCTATACAGATTTCATATAATCATAGAATCATAGAATCACAGAATCATAGAATGGGTTGGGTTGGAAGGGACCCTAAAGATAATCTAGCTCCAACTCCCCTGCCATGGGCAAGGACACCTTCCACTGTCACCAAAACAGGATAAAAGAACTTATCGACACCAATGTGATGTAGATAAGCAGACACTCCTTTATTAACGGTCGGGTGCACAGGGGAGTCGTCTCACCAACAACGCACACCTAACTCGTGTAGCATGCTGATTATATTGGATACAGTAATGCATATTAATCAAGTTCTCATACATAAACATGCTAATTCTTGTAACTCATTTTCATATTCCCACCTCTTTCCGGTCATGTGCACTTGAGTCCTGAAATGAGTCGGGGGGCTGCTTTTGAGACCACCACAGACTACTGACCTAAAAGAAAGACCCCCCAATGTCTTTGACTCAAGGACTTTGGCTCACATTGCAATTTTAACATGCTTCAAGGCCCTTTCACAATACAGCTTTTAAAACACCTGGTCTACAAGGCAATAAATCATGCTTACCAAACAGTCTAACAATGGTACCTTGTTCAGCAGTGTAACTGGTTGTATGGTTACTTTAAACTAAGCACAACATCTCTATGACTACTTAAAATATTACACCACTATCTTCTACAAAAACCAATATTTCTGTGAGATTCCATTTAATTGATTAGTCCTAATCATTCCTTATCAAAATCTCCAAAAATCATCAACTCAAATTAATAACAAATCAGTGACAATCAGTAACACCACTAGACTAGGTTGCTCAAAGCCCCATCCAACCTGGACTTCAAAACTTCCAGGGATGAGGCATCCACAACTTCTCTGGGCAATCTGTTCCAGTGCCTCACCACTCTCATAGTGAAGAATTTCTTCCTTATGTCCAATTTAAATCTACCCTCTTTCAGTTTAAAGCCATTACCCCTCATTCTATCACTACATGCCCTTGTAAAAAGTCCCTCTCCAGCTTTCCTGCAGGCCCCGTTTAGGTACTGGAAGGTCTCCCTGGAGCCTTCTCTTCTCCAGGCTGAACAACCCCAATTCTCTCAGCCTGTCCTCACGGCTCCAGCCCCGTGATCATCTTTGTGGCCCTCCTCTGGACTTGCTCAAGAAGGTCCATGTCCTTCTTATGTTGGGGGCCCCAGAGCTGGATGCAGTACTCCAGGTGGGGTCTCACGAGAGCAGAGTAAAGGGGGAGAATCACCTCCCTCAACCTGCTGGCCATGCTTTGTTTGATGCAGCCCAGGATACCGTTGGCTTTCTGGGCTGCGAGCACTCATTGCCAGGTCATGTTGAGCTCTCATCAACCAACGCCCCCAAGTCCTTCTCTGCAGGGCTGCTCTCAATTCATTCTCCACCCAGCCTGTATTTGTTCTTGGGATTGCCCTGACCCATGTGCAGGACTTTGCACTTGGCCTTGTTGAATTTCATGAGGTTTGCATGGGCCCACCTCTCAAGCCTGCCAAGGTCCCTCTGGACAGCATCCCTTCCATCCAGCGTGTTGACCACAACACACAGTTTGGTGTCATCAGCAAACTTGCTGAGGGTGCACTCAATCCCACTGTCCGTGTTGCTGACAAAGATGTTAAACAGCACCAGCCCCAATACTGACCCCTGAGGAACTCCACTCATCACTGCTCTCCACTTGGACATAGAGCTGTTGACTGCAACTCTTTGAGTGTGACCATCCAACCAATTCCTTATCCACCAAGTGGTTCATTCGTCAAATCCATGTCTCTCCAATTTTGAGACTAGGATATTGTGTGGGACAGTGTCAAATGCTTTGCACAAGTCCACGTAGATGATGTCAGTTGTTCTTCCCTTATCCACCATTTCACTGTATTTACTCTGGATTCTGAAATAAAACTACCAGAAGAGAGTTTCTTCCTTTGCTCTTTGAAACTTCATATTATGTTGAGTGCCTTCATGAGGAAGACTATGGTATATAATATTTGATGCTTGGAAATGTATCTCTTTAAACACAAATTTATAAGTGACTGTAGTTCCTGAAAAGGGATCAAAGCATATGCAGTAAAGTAGCAAAAGCACTTCCTGGCATTTTATTAAGACTCAGTAGCTGAATAAGTGCAATTGGTTCAGAACTCTATTTCAAGGATGCATCTCCCACCAGCTGAGAAGTCCTCCATTGATCTTTATTTGACAAGAAGATCAAAACCCTATTTTAAACTGCTTCTAAAAAAGTGAACTGCAATCACATTTTAACACATCATAATGTTGGGTCACCATGGTTCTGTCTATCTGGATTTCAACATCAAAGTTTTTGGGTTAGCAAAACCAACAGTATCCTTCATTCCTCCCACCTTAAAAAAATACTGTCACTTAGAAACAACCTCCATGTGAAAATCCCTTTTAGGAGGGAGGGATTCTGGTAAAATTTAGGTCAACATTTCATCTTGATTCAATCTGAAATATTTTCCCAGGATATGAAACTATCTCTCTTCTTCTACTGAGCAAGCTCCCAAAGAAGTTTTAGATGACTAATTGTAACAATATTATCTTTTAAACTTGTACTGACTCAGAATGGACTGAATTCCACTCTTTAGTATGTAATATATGACTCCCATTTAGGTTAGTGAAAGAAAATGTTTGTAGGATTTACAACACTGGTGCATTTCATCCTTTACCGAAGACCAAAATAGTCTTTAGGATCATTGTCATTTCTGCTAAATCACTTCTACTGACAATACCAAAGGAACACATTAGGAAACTCCCTCACACACATCCCCCCAGTTTTGGGCAGGAAATACAATTTGTCTTCCTGCACATTTTAACATACCTAACTTGGTATTTCTTAGCTGAAAGTAAGGCATGCAAGTAGTAAATGGCAATCCATTCCTTCCCGACTGTTGCCTAAGCCTAGCTGTGGCCAAGCTACCTGATCTCTCACTGTTGGATAGTTTCCTTCCCTAGAAAACAGCATTCTACTTCTCTGCACGCAGCTGTCTGAGCAACCCCGTGTCTTGCTCATACCTGTAGAGACTATACATAAAAAGACCCATGTATCTGAAGATTCTGAAGGGACCTGAAATTCACCCGAAGGATTAGCATCATGTCGTGCTTTAACCACAGCTGACAACTAAGCACCATGGTAGAGCATGGGAAACTGAAAAATCCTTAACTTAGGAGAAGCACTAATTAGCACCATCTAAAACATCAGTTTGTTATCAACGTTATTCTCACACTAAATCCAAAATACAGCACTGTACCAGCTACTTGTTCTGCTGATTGAGGGTGCCAGTTAAACTCAGACACCAGAGTGAAAAGAGTAGGCCTATTTTACTGTTAATAATTAAAGGATATAACCAAGTAATACAGAAAATAAGCAATAAGAAAAATGCAGAATAGTACACTTTATTATTATTACATACAGTTAATTATAGAAAATAAGAATAAGCAAGGTAATGCACCTAATCATTACTACACGATGGGGAGAATAGCGATTAAGAAAGATCCATCACCACTTGCATACGTTACCATCATCCAGATCCGCAGTCGCTGGGAAGCTCCGGTTGCAGTGAGGATTTGGAGTACCTTTCCCTGCAAGTGGGAAGTCCTATGCGATGCGTCCATCCGTAGGTGAGGCATCCAAACTCGCAGCAAGCGGGTCCAGCCTTATATACCAAAAAAATCAGCAAGCCAGAATAACTAGCACCTTTGTTTTAAGCGGAAACATCTGGTTTCATCCTCCTGTTGGATTCCACCCAAAGCCTGGCCAGGGCTCGGGTGGGAGAATCAAGGGAGTTTCTAACAAGGCCAAACACTTGGGTTCTCAGCCTTGAACAAGGCTAAACAAGGAAAGTTGGATACATTCTCACAGCATTTCATGTCACTACTGATTATATTCTCTCTAAGCTACATCTTTCACTAGTGAGCATACATATTTCGTTAATGATCAGATAGTAATAATAAATGCTAATGGTAATACAGATTTTACTAATTAACAGATACTAATAATGGTGTGGTGGTTTGACCTTGGCTAAATGCCAGGTACCCACCAAGTCGCTCTATCACTTCCCCCCCTTTCCCCTTTTTTTCTCAATAGGGCAAAGAAGGGAAAGAAAATAAGATAGGAAAACAAAACAACTCTTGTGGGTAAAACAACAGCAGTTTTAAAATAAGCAAAGCGAAGCAAAGGTCCGCGCGCAGAAGCAAAAAAAAAAAGAAAACAGATTTATTCTCTACTTCCCATGAACAGGCGATGTCGGGCCTTCTCAGGAAGCAGGGCTCCAATACGCGTAGTGGTTGCCTCAGAGGACCAAGGGTGACCCCACCCCCTTCCTCCTTTCTCCCAGCTTTATACTGAGCAGACGTCATATGGTCTGGAATATCCCTTTGGTCAGTTCGGGTCAGCTGTCCTGGTTGTGTCCCCTCCCAAGATCTTGCCCACCCCGTCCCACTGTGGGGGGAAATGTCGGAAAGAGCCTTGGTGCTGTGTAAGCACCACTCAGCAGTAGCCACACCACCAGTGTGCTATCAACACCTTGCCAGCTCCCAACATAAACACAGCACCATGAGGGCTGCTACAGGGGAAAACCAATTCTGTCTCAGCCAGACCCGGTACAGTCTCCACCCCTTATGCCATACCATTTACGTCATGCCCAGGTCCCACATAACACTCATTTATTCATTCCGTAAGCTTTCTTCACTCCTCCAGATGTTCAGTGACTTGGCTCCCATCTGTCAACATGGATGTTCAGGACAGGAGCAGTATGTTTGACTGTTGGACTCCAGCACCGGCTAGGTTTGGGTCATCATCGCACGTATCTGGTTCACTCTTCGTCGTTCCTACTTCCTCCATCACTTCCTGCAACATACAACTCAACCCACAGATTATTTCCCCCCCAAGGTTAAATCTCCTTGAGGCACACACTGAGTAGCCCCATTCTCCTGCATTACCCACCAAGTACATCCAGGTCCCTGAGCAAAAACAATCCCACGAGTGGGCTTGCCTTTTCCCAAGGGAGGAGCAATCCACACTGCCTTCCCCAGCCATTTCCCTGTGTGTACTACAGGGACCTTATCTCCTCCCACAGTATGAAGGGGGTTTGTTTGGGCAGGACCAGGACGGTTAACAGATCCTCTGGTGTTAATTAGCCAAGTGGCTTCTGCTAAATTTATATCCCAGTGCTTCCATCCCCCATTGTCCAATGCTCTCAACATAGTCTTCAACAGTCCATTGTATCTTTCAATCTTTCCAGACGCTTGTGGGTAATAAGGGATATGATACACCCACTCAATGCCGTGTTTCTTTGCCCAGGAGTTTATGAGATTATTTCGAAAATGGGTCCCATTGTCTGATTCAATTCTTTCAGGAGTACCATGTCGCCATAAAATTTGCCTTTCAAGACCTAAGATGGTATTTCGGGCAGTGGCATGATTTACAGGGTACGTTTCAAGCCAACCAGTAGTTGCTTCCACCATGGTGAGTATGTAGCGCTTGCCTTGGCGTGTTCGTGGCAATGGTCCAATACAGTCAATTTGCCAGGCCTCACCATATCGAAAACTCAGCCATCGCCCTCTGTTCCAGGGAGACTTTACTCGTGTGGCTCGCTTGATTGCAGCACATGTTTCGCATTCATGAGTGACCTGTGAGATGGCCTCCATGGTCAGGTCCACCCCTCGATCACGAGCCCATCTGTACGTTGCATCTCTCCCGAGATGCCCGGATGTTTCATGGGCCCATCGAGCTACAAATAGCTCACCCTTGCGCTCCCAGTCCAGGTCCAGCTGAGCTACTTCAATTTTAGCAGCCTTGTCTACTTGCACATTGTTTTGATGTTCTTCAGTGGCACGGCTTTTGGGCACGTGAGCATCTACATGACGTACCTTTAGAGCCACGTTTTCCACTCGGGCAGCGATGTCCTGCCACAGTGCAGCAGCCCAGATGGGTTTACCTCTGCGCTGCCAATTGGTCTTCTTCCACTCCTGTAGCCACCCCCACAGGGCGTTAGCCACCATCCAGGAGTCAGCGTAGAGATACAGTACTGGCCACTTTTCTCGTTCAGCAATCTTTAGGGCTAGTTGGATCGCTTTTACTTCTGCAAACTGACTTGACTCGCCCTCTCCTTCAGTGGCCTCAACGACTTGTCTTGTGGGACTCCACACAGCAGCTTTCCACTTCTGATGGTTTCCTACCACACGACAGGATCCATCAGTAAACAGAGCATACCGCCTTTCATATTCTGGTAACTTGTTATACGGCGGTGCTTCTTGGGCACGAGCCACCTCCTCAGGCAGTGCTCCAAAATCTCTACCTTCTGGCCAGTCCATGATCTCTTCCAGGATCCCTGGACGGTTGGGTTTTCCCAGTCGAGCTCGTTGCGTGATTAACGCTACCCATTTACTCCAGGTAGCACTGGTTGCATGGTGCGTAGAAGGGATGTTTCCTTTGAACATCCAATGTAGTACAGGCAATCACGGTGCCAAGAGGAGCTGTGCTTCTGTACCAACAACTTCGGAAGTGGCTCGAATCCCCTCATATGCTGCTAGTATCTCCTTTTCAGTTGGAGTGTAGTGGGCTTCTGATCCTCGATATCCCCGGCTCCAAAATCCTAATGGTTGATCCTGAGTTTCACCTGGTATCTTCTGCCAGAGGCTCCATGTGAGGCCATGCTCCCCAGTTGATGTGTAAAGTACATTTTGCACAGCTGGTCCTGTCCGAACAGGCCCAAGAGCTACCGCCCGAGCTCTCTCCTGTTTGATGTGCTCAAAGGCTTGTTGTTGCTCAAGACCCCACTCAAAATGGTTCTTCTTTCGGGTTACTTGATAGAGAGGGCTCACCAGCTGACTGTAACCTGGAATGTGCATCCTCCAAAATCCCACAAGTCCTAAGAAAGGTTGCGTTTCCTTCTTGTTGGTCGGTGGAGACATAGTTGCTATCTTGCTGACAACATCCATAGGCACATGGCGGCGTCCATCTTGCCATTTTATTCCCAAGAACTGAATCTCCTGTGCTGGTCCCTTGACCTTGCTTTTCTTTATGGCAAACCCAGCTCTCAGAAGAATCTCAATTACTTTTTGTCCTTTCTTGAACACTTCTTCTGCCTTGTTGCCCCACACAATGATGTCATCGATGTACTGTAGATGTTCAGGGGCATCACCCTTTTCCAGTGCAGTTTGAATTAGTCCATGACAAATAGTGGGGCTGTGCTTCCACCCCTGGGGCAGTCGATTCCAGGTATATTGGACACCCCTCCACGTGAAAGCAAACTGTTGCCTGCACTCTTCTGCCAAAGGAATTGAAAAGAATGCATTGGCGATGTCGATTGTGGCGTACCACTTGGCTGCCTTTGACTCCAGTTCATATTGGAGCTCTAACATATCTGGTACAGCAGCACTCAGTGGTGGCGTCACTTTGTTCAGGCCACGATAGTCTACTGTCAACCTCCACCCTCCATCAGACTTTCGCACCGGCCATATTGGGCTATTAAAAGGCGAATGTGTCTTACTGATGACACCTTGGGTCTCCAGTTGACGGATCAGTTCTTGGATGGGAGCCAGAGTGTCTCGGTTCGTGCGATACTGCCGTCGGTGCACGGTCCTCATAGCAATTGGCACCTGTTGTTCTTCAACTCGCAACAGTCCTACAACAAAAGGATCTTGTGAGAGGCCAGGCAGATTAGACAACTGTTTGACCTTCTCTGTGTTCACACTGGCCACACCAAAAGCCCATCGGTATCCTTTTGGGTCTTTGAAATACCCCCTCTTGAGGTAGTCAATGCCCAAGATACAAGGGGCTTCTGGGCCAGTTACAATGGGATGTTTTTCCCACTTGTCCCCGGTCAAGCTAACCTCGGCCTCCAGTACTGACAGTTCTTGACATCTGCCTGTCACTCCTGAGATCCAGATAGGTTCTGCCCCTCTATAACTTAATGGCATTAATGTACGCTGTGCCCCGGTGTCGATTAAAGCCTGGTACTTCTGTGGATTTGATGTGCCAGGCCATCGCATCCACACTGTCCAATACACCCGATCATCCCTTTCCTCCTCCTGGCTGGAGGCAGGGGCCCTCTATTCCTGTTCTTGGTCACAGTATTCACTGTCTGACCCTTGCTGTGCCAGGCCGGAAACTCCTTCATCAGGGCCAAGGGAGGTGATCTCAGTCTTCCTGTATCTGGGAGATCGCTGATTACTTTCTTGCGGTTTCACACCAGCTACATTAACAACCTTCTTGGATGTCTTCTTCTTGGCAGGGGTCTTTCCTCGCAATTCATGTACACGAGCTTCCAACTTGAAGGTGGGTTGACCATCCCACTTCCTCATGTCCTCCCCCTGGTCACGCAGGAAGAACCAAAGTTCGCCACGTGTCGTGCGCCTAGGTTTCCCTTTCTCTCTGACTGGGGTGGAAGAGAACCGATTTCTTGGGGTGCTCCTGACATCTAAGGCACTCGCCCGTAGAGATGAGGAGGTACCAAGACTCTCTTCAAAGTTCTGAAGCCAGGAAGAGACTGCCTCCACAGTTGGCGTACATCTTAGTCCTTCTCCCATATCCATTTCTGGATAGTACATCGCAGCCAAGCCGGCAGAATACGAGGATGGCGCACCTTTAATCACCTTCCTCCACATGGCCCGTGTGCACAGGACATCCTCTGGATTTTTAGGGGCTTCATCATTATCTGGATCACTATAGATGACTTCCAGCACTGCTAGTTCTCTCAGGTACTGGACACCTTCATCCGCAGTAGTCCACTTCCCTGGGGAGTTGTCCGTAAGATCTTCCTTGAAAGGATATCTTGCTTTAACACTTGAAAGGAGCCGTCTCCACAGACTGCAAATTCCTGTTTCTTTTCCAATTCCCCTTTCAATTCCTCGATCTCTAGCAAGGGAACCCAGCTGTTGGGCTTCCTTACCTTCCAGCTGCTGAGCATCAGCCCCATTATCCCAGCATCGAAGCAGCCAGGCAGCAATCCGGCAGCAATCCGCTCACCTGACTGGCGGCTATAGTCTTTCTGCAGATCTCGCAGCTCTGATGACGTCAGGGACCGGGTAGTTTCTGCCTCCTGTTTGAGTTCTGTTATTCCCTCTTCTGACCCCTTTGCTGAAGGACCCGCTTCTTCCTCCTCTTTCTCGTCCCTTATTAATCGAGGGTATGGACCTGTTGTTCTCCTTGTCCACTGTTTCTTTTTTACTACTGGGGCAATCTCTGCTGTTATTGTTTTTGTTTGAGTTCCCATTTCCACCACAGTCCTTTGAGAGCACTGAACTGCAGCTCGATAAGCACAGGCCAGGCCCCAGTACAGCGCTAGGAGTTGCTGATTTTCATCGGGATAGACAAGGCACCCTTCTGTCAGGTGTTGTGTCAATTTTGCGGGGTTGCTTGCCTGTTCAGGGGTAAGATCCCAGGCTACAGGAGGTGATAACCGTCCTAGGAATCTGCCCAAATCCTTCCACTCCCCCTGCCACCCAGGGACAGGCCGCCTCAGGGCACATTTTGGCATTGGCTCACCCAAAATTTGCCTTCTCTTACACCAAAAACCTACCGAGCTCCACACAGCCCACAATAGGCGAACAGCATTAATGAACAGTATCAAAGAGCTAACATAAGGATTAATAAGTACTTCGGGAGCTTGCAGAATAAAACCACTCATGATGTTCCCAATTTCTTCCAGCATGTTCCCGAGCTTAGCAAAATAAAGAGAAGCAGAGCAATAAACAAACCCGTGACCAGCACAAGAGCTTGTCGCTTTCTAACTGCTATAGCTATAGCACAATTAATATAAAACTGCCATTGTCCCGTCCCACGTTGGGCGCCAAAAAAGACTGTGGTGGTTTGACCTTGGCTAAATGCCAGGTACCCACCAAGTCGCTCTATCACTTCCCCCCCTTTCCCCTTTTTTTCTCAACAGGGCAAAGAGGGGAAAGAAAATAAGATAGGAAAAAAACCCACAACCCTTGTGGGTAAAACAACTGCAGTTTTAATATAAGCAAAGCGAAGCAAAGGTCCACGCGCGGAAGCAAAAAAAAAGACAACAGATTTATTCTTTACTTCCCATTAACAGGCGATGTCGGGCCTTCTCAGGAAGCAGGGCTCCAATACGCGTAGTGGTTGCCTCAGAGGACCAAGGGTGACCCCACCCCCTTCCTCCTTTCTCCCAGCTTTCTACTGAGCAGACGTCATATGGTCTGGAATATCCCTTTGGTCAGTTCGGGTCAGCTGTCCTGGTTGTGTCCCCTCCCAAGATCTTGCCCACCCCGTCCCACTGTGGGGGGAAAAATGTCGGAAAGAGCCTTGGTGCTGTGTAAGCACTACTCAGCAGTAGCCACACCACCAGTGTGCTATCAACATCCTGCCAGCTCCCAACATAAAACACAGCACCATGAGGGCTGCTACAGGGGAAAACCCATTCCGGCTCAGCCAGACCCGGTACAAATGGATAACATTTAGTTGTGAGGTTCATCTAGAGGTCAACTTTGTTTCAGGGCCTATTATTCGGGCCCTAGCACTACACTACTAGGAAGAAAATTAACGCTATCCCAGCCGAAGCCAGGACAGATCTTCATAACATAGAATCATAGAACCAGACAATAGTTTGGGTTGGAAGGGACCTTTTAAGGTCATTTGTCCAACCCCCCCCTGCAATGAGCAGGGACATCTTCAACTAGATCAGATTGCTCAGAGCCCCGTCCAACGTGACCTTGAATGCTTCCATGGATGGGGCATCTACCGCCTGTCTGGGCAACCTGTTCCAGTGTTTCAACACCCTCATTGTAGAAAAAATTTCTTCCTTATACCTAGTCTGAATCTACTGTCTTTTAGTTTAAAACCATTGCCCCTTTTCCTATCATTACAGGCCCTACAAAAAGTCTGTCCCCATCTCTTTTATAAGCCCCCTTTAAATATTGAAAGGCTGCAATAAGGTCTCCCTGGAGCCTTCTCTTCTCCAGGCTGAAGAACCCCAACTCTCTCAGCCTTTCTTCATAGGAGAGGTGTTCCAGCCCTCTGATCATTTTTGTGGCCCTCCTGTGGACCCACTCTAACGGGTCCATGTCTTTCCTGTACTGAGGACTCCAGAGCTGGACGCGGTACTGCAGGTGGGGTCTCACCAGAGCGGAGTAGAGGGGGAGAATCACCTCCCTCGACCTGCTGGTCACGCTTCTTCTGATGCAGCCCAGGATACAGTTGGTCTTCTGGGCTGTGAGCGCACATTGCCAGCTCATGTCCAGATTTTCATCCACCAATACCCCAACATGCATGTACATTCTTTTATTTTATAAAATGAAACAGAAAATAGTATCCAAACTTTACAAGAAAGGTATTAGCTAGCAAATAGACTAGGTGTTGAGGTTTAAACCCAGCCAGCAGCCAAACACCATGCAGCCACTTACTCCCCCCCCCCCCCTGCAGGGAAATGGGGGAGAGAATTGGAGGGGTAAAGGTAAGGAGACTTGTAGGTTGAGATAAAAACAATTTAATAATTGAAATAAAATAAATTTAAAGTAATAATGATAGCAATAATAGAAAATACAAAGGAGTAATACACAATGCGATTGTTCACCACCCACTGACCGATGCCCATCCTGTTCCCATCTAGGGAACCCAGGTAAATGAGAGTCCCGAAACCTCAATCCTGGAAGGGAGAGTGAGCTTTCTGATCAACCCTCCTCTATATACTGAGCATGACGTTATATGATATGGAATATTCAATTGGCCAATTTGGGTCCGTTGCTTTGACTATGCTCCCTCTCAGCTTCTTGTGTACCTGCACGCTAGCAGGACATGGGAAGTTGAAAAGTCCTTGATTTCTTAGCAATAACTAAAAACATTCATTTTGTATCAACATTATTCTCATATCAAATCCCATATTGAATCCAAAATACAGCACTATTCTAGCTACTAAGGAGAAAAAATTAGCTCTGTCCCAGCTGAAACCAGGACACTAGGGTTCAACACCTTCTTTTATCCGGAGGGTATTTAGTCCTTTCTCAGCTTCTTAGAAAGCCCTCTGATCATTAGGTTACAGACAACAGAGATGAGGAGTAGGATCAGAACCAAGAACATCTCTCCAGGAGTGTGCTAGCCATTGGGCTGCAAAGGTATGTGCCCAGAGTGCATAAGGGGCAACACTGGTCTTGCATTTTCTGCTGCAGAGTGGTAAAGCACTAGAGATCGGAAAGTGTGTCTAGATAGAATAGCCAATAGGGGTAGAAGGGAGGAAACATGACTGCAAACCCCTCTGGCTGAGGAAAGAACTGAAATGATAGCTCAAGTTCCTGGAGAAATTTTCATATGTAAACACCCCAACACATAAAATTATGAGCCCTTTGAAATAAAAACAGCAGGTAGGCTAATTTCAGGATAAAATGTAAGGACACCAACACCAGAGAAACCTTATGTCAGATCCAACAGTGGAGTAGTTTGCTTTGGGGAAAGTCTGACTGATTTTGAACCTAAATTTAAGAACAGAATCAAAGATCATTTCCTCCTTCTCCCCAACCTGTTATTTTTATCTCTTCTCAAGTCATTTATGAAAGAGAAATATCTGAAGCATAAAATGAAAGGAAGAAACAGGGAAGCAATTACACTAATTTTATGGTAAATTGAGTAGTATCATAAATGCTTTAATTTCATGCCTTCACACTTAGACTAACAAGTCATGAGTAATGCAAGGTGATCTGAGATGACAAAGAAATTGCAAAGTGGTGAAACGGAAGCTTTCAGGCTTAATCCTTTTGGATAAAATATAGACTAGATCACTAAAGTGACTATAGTGAGTTGACCTTGGCTAGCCACTAGGTACCCACCAAGCCTCTCTTCAACAGGACAGGGGGAGAAAATTAGATGAAAAGCAACGTGGGTTGAGATAAGGACAGGGAGATCATTCAGCAGTTACCATCACAGGCAAAACAGACTTGACATGGTATAAGGAACTGAAGGAAGTAATGCCTCAAACATTCATCGACACAGAAAACCTCAAGGACAAGCTGTGGCCTTTGTGACTAGTCTAAGGAATGTCACCCAAGGAAGCAGGAGTGTATTGAAGGATGCACCCCCCCACTCTCTTGCAGTTGTATTGTGTCACGTCCTGCTCAGACGAGAGAGACAAGTGACATCTCTCACATATTGACAGACTCCTTAGATAAGTCTCAAAGGGGGGAAATGTGGACTGAGTGAAACCAAATGTTTCTCATCAAGCACAAGGACCACTAATCATTGGCTCCATTGTGTCAGCCTGAAAAGGTGACAAGGCCTGATAAGACGTGAGCATTTCTGACCCAGAAGCTGGATGATTGCTCAAGAAGCAGGAAGTCAGCAAAAATCTGTGGGAACAGAGGAAAAACCAAAGATGGGCTGTCGCTGTTGAGACGGACACAACAAACACCGAATTGCGAGCAAAAAGCTACTTTATTGTTTTAACAAGTCTTTTTATAACTTTCTTAAGAATATGTGTCCATATATGATTGGTTTAATTAGAGACTAACAGTTCATGATTGGATGACCTTTTCTCTGTTGTAACCTCGATAAGCTTCCTCTACTTGCAGTCTGGCAGTTCCGGTCTGGCAGTTCCTTAATCTTGTTTACTCAGCTCTTCTTGGGACTTTCCAGCCTCTTAAGGGTACACAGTTATCTGCTCAAGGTCAATATCAAACTTGTATTCTGATCCCTCGGACCAGCTGAGGTCTCCCATAATTCCCCCTTTTTGTATTTGTGCTACAAAAATTGCCTGTGATGTCCGCTGCAGGGCCCTTTGCAACAGAGACACAAGACATGGCAACATTAATAACACAACTACAATGATGAACAAAAGCAACAACCCAGTTTTTATCAAAGATAACAACCACCCTGACAGTCCCCATCCTTTAAACAAGTTATTCAACCAATCCCATCCATCATTTGCCTGTAACTTCTTCACTACATCTTTCAGAAGCTGGATACTTTTATGTATTGATTCCGAGTGATCCAACAAATTCATACAACACATTCCCTCAAAGTCTTCACAACCATGTCCTTGGGCTAATAACAAAAAATCTATTGTGGCTCTATTTTGTAATGTAGCATACCTAACACTATCAACATCAGTCAACAAGCCACTCAGCGTAATTGATGTAGCATTGGTTTGCTTACTCAACTAACATCCTAAGTTCGTCAGCTTTTTTAAAGCTGCCGCAGCAGCAACCCCAAGTGCCAATGCTGAGGTAGCTATAATTTCTCCAGGTTTCCAAAAGGCCCCGTCTGTAAATCCTTAACACGCACCAAGGCAGTTCCCCGTACCTCCTGAGTTGAAGAAAAAGAGGCAAAATGTCTCTCAATGGGAGGGACCAACCCTTGCTTGGGCATGGTTAAAAAGTTTAATACATAAATGGCCTTTGCCAACTGGGCCTCTGGGGGCTCCCCTTCCATTCCCCCTTTTTGGTTTTGAAGCAGGCATTTTAGGGTACCATGGGCACGTTCAACAATTGCCTGTCCCGTAGGGGAATGTGGGATGCCAGTAATATGTTGAATCCCCCATCTATGTAGAAATTCCCAAACCGGTCTGGAGACATATGCAGGGCCCTTGTCGGTTTTTACTGTTCCGGGGACACCCAAAACGGAAAACGCCTTTTGCCAGTGTCAAATGGCATCTCTGGCTTTTTCCCCTGCATGTGCGGAGGCAAACATTGCATGTGAAAAAGTATCAATGGAAACATGTACATACTTCAACCTTCCAAATTCTGCAATGTGTGTAACATCTGTTTGCCAGATTTGCAATGCCTGTAACCCCCTGGGGTTCACCCCATAAGAATATGGCACTTGCTGTCCCCAACAATCAGGACATGATGCTACAATGGCTCTTGCCTCTGTAGCTGTAAGATGAAACTGTCTGTAATGCTCTGGCACCTTGATGAAAAAATTGATGTGATGATTGGGCTTGTTGCAGAGTATTTGGCACCACGGCTACAGACACAAGCCTGTCAGCCCGTGCATTGCCTTCTGCTAAAAATCCTGGTAGGGTACTGTGACTATGAATGTGCAACTCATAATAGGGATTCTCACGTTTTTGGATCAATTCCCACAAGAATCGTAACAAGTTAAGCAATTTTTCATTGTCCACCTGTTTGATGATTGCTTTTTCTAACTGCTGAACCAATCCTGCAACATAAGCAGAATCTGTAACCAAATTAAAAGGTTCTGGAAATCTGTGGAAGGCCTCGGTTACCGCTCTAAGTTCTACAATCTGTGGCGACCCTTGCTGTTCTGTGACAATATTGTGCCACTCACCATTCACAAACCACGTTACAGTTGCCTTTCCTGGTTTTCCTGATCCATCTGTAAACACAGTTAACCCCTCCACTGGCTTTGTGGAATGTAGCCGTTTGTTCCCAGTCGAAATTTCGCGCACCAGTTTCAACACTGGGTGGCTGGGGAGGTGGTATTTTATTTGTCCTTGAAAATCTGCCAATGCTGATTGTAGTACTATGTTATTTGCTAGGCACCACTCAAAATATTCAGCTTGAATTGGAATAACAATGGTTGCTGGATCCCGTCCCAAAAGTTAAAGACAACGTGTCCATGTTTTAATTATCAAGTGAGCCACCAATTCAAAAATGCTTGGTGCTGTCTTTTTGAATCGATAGGGTAAAAACGTCCATTCCAGCACATGCAAAGGATCTGCCCAGGTTTCATTCCATTGACAAAGTAACGCATACGGAATTGTGTGATCTGTTAAAACAAAAACTTGCACAACTTCTGTTAGTTCCAGGCGATAAACATATTTGTTCTGTATTGCTCTTTCTACCTCATCGAGTACCTGATGTGCTTCCTTGGTTAACCGTCTTCGGTGCACAAATATTGGAATCCCCTTTCAATAATTCCATTAGGGGGCTCAATCGAGAAGATGTCAATCCTAAATAGGGCCTAACCCAATTAATTGCTCCCAATAGCTTTTGGATGTCATTGAGATATTTTACTTCCCTATTCAGCGTTACTGGCTGTGGAGCTACAGTCTGATCCAATATTTTTGCACCTAGGTATAACCAAGGACTTGTACGTTGAACCTTTTCTGGAGCCACAACCAACCCATATTGTTTAAGATGACATAATGCTGATCGTTCCATGTCATCCAACTGGGTCAGGTCAGATACTGCAAGAAGAATATCATCCATATAGTGATAACAATAAGAATCAGGGTATTGTTCTCACAGCCCTGAGAGTGCCTGAGCTACAAACCATTGACAAATTGTGGGAGAATTTTTCATGCCTTGAGGTAACACTTTCCACTGATAGCGTTTCATGGGCTCTGTGTGGTTCATGACAGGAACTGAAAAGGCAAATTTGTTTTTATCTTGTTCTGCTAAAGGAATGGTAAAAAACCAGTCTTTCAGATCCACAATTAAGATATTCCACCCTGCTGGGATCATAGTAGGTGACGGTAGTCCTGGTTGCAATGCGCCCATACTAGCCATAATGGCATTGATTTGTCGTAAATCATGTAACAATCACCATTTTCCTGATTTCTTTTTTATTACAAACACAGGTGTATTCCAGGAACTATGAGAGGCTTCAATATGACCAGCCTGTACTTGTTCCTTTACCAAGCTCTGGAGGGTGTTTAACTTCTCTGGGTTGAGGGGCCACTGATCTACCCAAATAGGTGTATCAGTCAGCCACGTTAAAGCCAGGGTAGGTTGTCGCACGCCCTCAAGTACAGTGGCCCCTGTTAAAAATCCGTTGTAATCCTCACACCCCATGCTCCCAGGACATCTCTTCCCCATAAATTCAGAGGAGCAGCAGTAACATATGGTTGTACTGTGGCAACCTGTCCTTCAGGATTCCGAATGGTTACAGGTTTAGCCGCCATTAAGCTTTGGGTCACGCCTCCCAGCCCCAATACCCCGGTGTCCATCATAACAACAGGCCAACTCTGAGGCCAATGGAGTTGGGAGACTATGGTAACATCAGCCCCTGTGTCTAATAGCCCAGACACCTTCACCTATGAGGGGGTGGCACCATCCATCGCAAGGATGCAAGTCATTTGAGGCCGTTTGTCTGAGATGTTTTGTGTCCACATGACTTGAGGGACACCAGTAGATCCAAATCCACCATCTCCACGCTCTGTTGGATGTGACTTGGGAACAAAACTCTTAAAAGGGACAAGTTGAGCAATACGAGTATCTTTTGGAATTGTCAAGGGTGGCGTTGGAGTAGAAACCATGGCACTTATCTGTCCAGTATAATCAGCATCAATAACACCAACATGTACATTGATACCTTGTAAGGTAGCACTTGAACATCCTATTAACAATGCACTCAGGCCTCTGCCAATTGGTCCATGCGCCGCAAGGGGCACCTTTTGCACGGAATGCGATGATATAGTTACTTGCTTGGCGGTGGATACATCCATTCCTGCTGCCCCCATGGTTTGTCCTGCGAGTTGTTCGCAGAGGATAGGTTTGATGGAACTTGCTGGCGCATTGAAGGGAATACTTGTGTCGGCGCGTGTCCCTTCACGCTCGACTTCCCGTTTCCCGACAATAGTTGTCCATTAATATGGTATTTAGATTCACACTGTTTAACGAAATGTCCCATTTTTCTGCATTGGTGACAAGCTGTTACTACGGAACCGGATGCTTTTATCCCTTTCTTATTAGAACAATTGACCTTTAAATGTCCTGTCTGACCTCAATGATAACATTTTTGTTCTTTTACTCGGACAGGTGCCATAACATTGGCTGTGGGAGACAGGCAAGTCGACATTAGCCTGTCAGCCCTGCGCAGCTGTGGGAGAGAGGCAGGCCGACATCGGCCTGTCAGCCCTGCACAGCCTCTGAGAAGCAGCAAGGCTTTGATGAAAAACAGGCCTTGGGAGAAAGATAAGAAACTGCTGAGTTGTGCCAAGGTGGCAGGGAAAAACAACGGACAGCTGCAACACTGAACTGTGGAAAAGTACTGAGCTGTGAGAAGTTACCGCCGTGTGAACAGCGCATGAACAAGAAGTTGATTGGTCTGCACAGTGCATGTTAGAGTGGTCTTATGCTGATAGGAGAAAAGGTTGATAACTGTCTAATTGCTGATTTGCTAATTATGAAGTGAGAGCTTTGGCGAGAGCATAAGTATGTACTATTGGAAAAATAAACGGCTTTGCTTTATAACTCTCATAAAGTTGTGCAAGTCCATTATTCTCCCGCAATTGGCTAAGGCTGTGATCTTATGTTCCACTGACCCAAACTTAGCACAAGCAGTAACCATGGCTTCCAAGGTTGGATTCCCTGGCAAGGCCTCAATTATCTTTCTACAATCTTCATTAGCATTATCCCTAGCTAACTGCGTTGTTAATGTCAATCTTAAATTGGCATCATAGACCTGTTTCTCTATGGCTGCTTGTAATTTCTCCACAAATGGCAGAAATGGTTCTTTTGGCCCTTGTCTGGTTTCACTGCTAATGATTAAAGCATATGACTAAGTATTACAAAACAAACAATAAGGAGAATACAGAATAGCACACTTACTTAATGGGGTACTAACATTCAGATCCGCAATTGCTGGGGAACCCTGGTTGCAGCAAGGATTTGGAGAACCTTTCCTTGCAAGTTGGAAATCCTACGTGATGTGTCCACCCGTAGGTGAGGCATCCAATGTCGCTGCAAGCAGGTCCAGCCTCATATATCTAAATCAGCAGGCCAAAATAACTGGCAATTTTCTTTGAGCGGAAACATCTGATTTCATCCTCCTGTTAGGTTCCACCCAGAGCCTGGCCACCACTCAAGGGGGGAAACCAAGGCAGTTTCTAATAAGGTTAAACACTTGGGTTCTTAATTCTTAATATTGTTAAACAAAGGAAGTTGAATACACAATACAGATTTTACTAATCAAAGCAAAATGAGTTCTGTTTAAGAAAATTACAACAATTGCTAAATCATAAAAGTCATAAATCAAAACCAAAAGCATAAATCATATACCATGAGTCATTTGCCATTTATCATTTACCACAGATCCACACCTGATCAATATTGACTAAATTATCACAGATCCACACCTGATTGATATCAACTAAATTATAGAGAACTCCACACTCCACAGCTGCAGCTGGGCTGTGTCTCACACACGCAAAACAACCACACAAAGGGGCCCCCTACACTTACTACTCACACAACATAAAATGACAAATACTACAAACATCAAAACACCATTAAGAATATATAAAGCCATTGCCAGTTGATTATGTGGTGTGTCCAGAAAATTCCCCCTTCTTTCTTTTAAAATTAAGGCTTTTAGTGCACTGACCATCAGAAAGGTTTAAAGTGTCTTTTTAGAATGGACAAGGGACACCGCATCACAGTGTCAGCACCTTCTGTAAAAACTGCCACTTTTGGTGTTGGGGGGAGGTGGGACGGACGCACGCCAGGGGCGTGTTGCCAGACTCGGCTGCAGGCGGTCGCTCCACGGCGGGGGGGGCGGTACTCAGGGAGGCCTGGGGCCGCTGCCGCCAACTCCACGCTTGCAGGTGGGGGGGTGCGAATGCTGAGTACAGCCATGAGCGATTGCCTCCAGTATACCTGTTGTAAACGAGTTTTTAAGTCTGTCCTCATTAATGCTTTTCTGTAGTTCTTTAATAACAGAAAAATGAAGTCCTTATCAGAAGGTAGTGGACATGTGGAAGGGGCTTGCGGCTTTTCTGGAGGTGTTTTAGCCACAACTGTAGGATCCGTCTGAGAATCAGATCCACTAGGTGACGTGGCATCGGCTGCAGCTGCCGCGGCAGTGCGATCACTTTTTAACTGTTTCAGGGATTCATGTGCCAGTTGCCATGTAGTTAAAGATGATGCAGCGATTGTATCCCCCCTTATGGCCGCCTCGAATAAGACGTTCCCTGCTTCTTTCTGTGTTTCGAGATTAAAAGCAGACAGTGCATCAGCAGGGACCCCATTCCTTTTGCACCAAATAAGCAAAGTGCCTATTGCCTTTTCCTCATCAGAGGAAGGTGGCAGAGCAGAAGGCTCCACGACGGGAGGCAAAGGGGGTCTGCCTGAGGGGATTTCTGCTCATTCGGTCTTTGTGGAGGAGACAACTCATCTTGTGCTTCTGTACCAGGTCTGGCTGAGCCAGAATTGGTTTTCCCCTGTAGCAGCCCTCATGGTGCTGTGTTTTATGTTGGGAGCTGGCAGGGTGTTGATAGCACACTGGTGGTGTGGCTACTGCTGAGTAGTGCTTACACAGCACCAAGGCTCTTTCCGACATTTCCCCCCCACAGTGGGACGGGGTGGGCAAGATCTTGGGAGGGGACACAACCAGGACAGCTGACCCGAACTGACCAAAGGGATATTCCAGACCATATGACGTCTGCTCAGTATAAAGCTGGGAGAAAGGAGGAAGGGGCTGGGGTCACCCTTGGTCCTCCGAGGCAACCACTACGCGTATTGGAGCCCTGCTTCCTGAGAAGGCCTGACATCGCCTGTTCATGGGAAGTAGAGAATAAATCTGTTTTCTTTTTGCTTCCGCGCGTGGACCTTTGCTTCGCTTTGCTTATATTAAAACTGCTGTTGTTTTACCCACAAGGGTTGTTTTGTTTTCCTATCTTATTTTCTTTCCCTTCTTTGCCCTATTGAGAAAAAAAGGGGAAGGGGGAGAAGTGATAGAGCGACTTGGTGGGTACCTGGCATTTAGCCAAGGTCAAACCACCACAGCTTCCTCATCAGAATCCTCATACAATCCCCTCGCCCTCAACCACGGTCTATGTTTAGGACGGGCTCCCCCCGCTAGGTCCATATCCTGACCTCTTGCTGCCAGGACCCGGACCGTGGACACCCCTGGATTATAAGGGGTTTCCTCTGAGCTTTCTTTTTCTGCCTTAAAGTCCTTTAAAGTCTCTTTTAACAACCTCCATGTTGTAAGGAAGTCGGTTGCATTCTTATTACCCTGAGAGACACACTCAAACAATTTCAGTCCCAGTTGTTCCCATTTGCTCACACTAAATGCAGTAACAGTGCTAGCTTCATATCCTTGCGCTTTGCTCCACAACAACATTTTTCGGAGCACTACGTCATCCAACTTGACTGCCCTGCGCTGAAGCAGCAACTTCCACATTGTCACAATCATACCCTCCTCCTTAGTTAGGCTAGCACCCATTGTTCCCAGCCACTCACCTGTACGGTGTCAAATTTCAAAAGGTTGTCCAGACTATGCAGCTCTCCCCGCTGCTACGCTTGACTGGGCTCCATCTCCGCGGCTCTTCCCGCCGCCCTTGTTTATTTTCTCGGTGTTGGGATCACGTCGGGGTCACCATTTGTCACTGTTGAGACAGACACAACAAACACCGAATTGCGAGCAAAAAGCTACTTTATTGTTTTAACAAGTCTTTTTATAACTTTCTTAAGAATATGTGTCCATATATGATTGGTTTAATTAGAGACTAACAGTTCATGATTGGATGACCTTTTCTCTGTTGTAACCTCGATAAGCTTCCTCTACTTGCAGTCTGGCAGTTCCGGTCTGGCAGTTCCTTAATCTTGTTTACTCAGCTCTTCTTGGGACTTTCCAGCCTCTTAAGGGTACACAGTTATCTGCTCAAGGTCAATATCAAACTTGTATTCTGATCCCTCGGACCAGACGAGGTCTCCCATAGTGGGCAGGGTGAGTATGACAACTGACTCAATTGGACAAGGGGTGGTGCACCCCATATTCCCCTCAATGCATGTGCAGAACCCATGCTCCACCTTTTTCCTCGTCTCTCATGGAAATGAGTTCATGGAATACCTGCCCCTCCTTGTCTAGTATGCTAATCAGCTGATAAGATGAACTTAAAAAGCAACAGAGAACTTTGCTGTGTGTGCACCCACCACCCAAGATTACTGGACCTGAGACAACGCTGGATCCAGGGTTGGTGATTCGGATTTCTTTGACATCCTTTCCTTTCCTTTCCTTTCCTTTCCTTTCCTTTTCCTTTCCTTTCCTTTCCTTTCCTTTCCTTTCCTTTCCTTTCCTTTCCTTTCCTTTCCTTTCCTTTCCTTTCCTTTCCTTTCCTTTCCTTTCCTTTCCTTTCCTTTCCTTTCCTTTCCTTTCCTTTCCTTTCCTTTCCTTTCCTTTCCTTTCCTTTCCTTTCCTTTCCTTTCCTTTCCTTTCCTTTCCTTTCCTTTCCTTTCCTTTCCTTTCTTATAGATTTATAAGGACCACATTGTTTATTATCCTTTTCCAAGTTTAAATTGTTCTCTACAGCAAGTAAAACATTTTAACTGGTCGTTTGGTGTCGTTTCACCTTTATTTAACCTGAGGGGATCACAGAACCTTTCAATCTGGTTTGTGACATTTTATTGGTGTAGTCGGCAGGATCCCCCTCGTTGGTGTTAAAGTGAACGTTGGGACCAGGCATTCGCTGTAGCTCCTCTCTGAGAGGAGTCATACAAAAAGTGGGGGGACAGCCCTCTGAGGGCTAACAAGGGATCTGATTCCCATAGTTGTATACTTGTTACAGCCTCCCTGGGAAGACCGTTGTAGGCTCGTTACGGCTTCCCTGAGAGGATCGATTGTAGGCTCATTATGATCTCCCTGGGAGATCCAATTGTAGATTGTACCCTTCTCCTGGACAAATTAGAGAGCTATAATGATTGACCTTCTCCTCCTGGTATGACTTGGGCCTGTAACAATTGGCATAATCCACAAGCAGTAGTGGACTCTACTCTAGCTAAAGAACAGAGATCCAAACTGGGAAAAGGAAAAGCAGTGGTCTGTGCGGTTTTAGGAGCTGCTCTGGTGTCAGCACAAAGAGATAAATACGTGACTCAGCAGGCAGAAGGGGAGGCAATAAAATGTCTTCAAGATCTGGTGAAGGCTTTGCAGGGACAATTAGAAAATGAGACAAAAAGCCTCTCCGATCAACTTCCTGCTGAGCGAGTGACTAACCGAGGGTTACATACCGCTTTAACAGAGGCTTTGGAGCAGGAGAAAATATTAAGGGAACAATTAGATGAAACCTGCTCCCAAATCATTACAGAAAATATGAATGCAGATTCTGATGGGAGAAAAGAATCAAAATTGTTATACCCTTTTAAAGACCTAGAGCATACAAAAGAAATATATTCCCTTGAGGAGGGAGAGCCTTTTATGCGACCACTGATTAAAACTGAGATTGTCGATGATGGTCAGGGAGGGGCCCAACAAGTCACCACCCAAACTGTCCCCTACTCCCCTACTGATCTGGCTAAAATTCAGGAAAAATATTCCTGGGGACCCCGAGAAACAGAAACTGAATATGTATGGAGAGTATCTCTTACCGGGGCTGACCATATCTTGCTGAGTGAAGACGAGGCAAGAGGGTATTGGGGACCAGGGGTTTTTATAACCACCAATGACAGTAGAGAGCCCTGGTCCCTGACCCAGACAGTAGCATATTGGGCTGGAGGATTACAACCTATGGAAAGGGGAGACCCCTTCTCAATAAAGACTCTGACAGCAGGACATATTCTGGAGAGCGTACAAAAGGCTGCATGTCTCCAATTAATGCATGCCCAATTACTGATTCTGCAACAGCCCTCTCCTATGCAATGTGTGGCAGATCCCGTGTACTGGGTCTGGCTGAGCCGGAATTGGTTTTCCCCTGTAGCAGCCCTCATGGTGCTGTGTTTTATGTTGGGAGCTGGCAGGGTGTTGATAGCACACTGGTGGTGTGGCTACTGCTGAGTAGTGCTTACACAGCACCAAGGCTCTTTCTGACATTTCCCCCCCACAGTGGGACGGGGTGGGCAAGATCTTGGGAGGGGACACAACCAGGACAGCTGACCCGAACTGACCAAAGGGATATTCCAGACCATATGACGTCTGCTCAGTAGAAAGCTGGGAGAAAGGAGGAAGGGGCTGGGGTCACCCTTGGTCCTCCGAGGCAACCACTGCGCGTATTGGAGCCCTGCTTCCTGAGAAGGCCTGATATCGCCTGTTAATGGGAAGTAGAGAATAAATCTGTTTTCTTTTTTTTTTTTGCTTCCGCGCACGGACCTTTGTTTTGCTTTGCTTACATCAAAACTGCTTTTGTTTTACCCACAAGATTGGTTTTTTTCCTATCTTATTTTCTTTCCCCTTTTTGCCCTGTTGAGAAAAAAAGGGGAAGGGGGGAAGTGATAGAGTGACTTGGTGGGTACCTGGCATTTAGCCAAGGTCAAACCACCACAGTCTTTTTTGGCACCCAACGTGGGACGGGACAATGACAGTTTTATATTAATTGTGCTATAGCTATAGCAGTTAGAAAGCGACAAGCTCTTGTGCTGGTCACGGGTTTGTTTATTGCTCTGCTTCTCTTTATTTTGCTAAGCTCGGGAACATGCTGGAAGAAATTGGGAACATCATGAGTGGTTTTATTCTGCAAGCTCCCAAAGTACTTATTAATCCTTATGTTAGCTCTTTGATACTGTTCATTAATACTGTTGGCCTATTGTGGGTTGTGTGGAGCTCGGTATCTTTTTGGTGTAAGAGAAGGCAAATTTTGGGTGAGCCAATACAAAAATGTGCCCTGAGGCGGCCTGTCCCTGGGTGGCAGGGGGAGTGGAAGGATTTGGGCAGATTCCTAGGACGGTTATCACCTCCTGTAGCCTGGGATCTTACCCCTGAACAGGCAAGCAACCCCACAAAATTGACACAACACCTGATAGAAGGGTGCCTTGTCTATCCCGATGAAAATCAGCAACTCCTAGCGCTGTACTGGGGCCTGGCCTGTGCTTATCGAGCTGCAGTTCAGTGCTCTCAAAGGACTGTGGTGGAGATGGGAACTCAAACAATAACAACAACAGCAGAGATTGCCCCAGTAGTAAAAAAGAAACAGTGGACAAGGAGAACAACAGGTCCATATCCTCGATTAATAAGGGAGGAGAAAGAAGAGGAAGAAGTGGGTCCTTCAGCAAAGGGATTGGAAGATAAAATAACAGAACTCAAACAGGAGGTGGAAACTACCCGGTCCCTGACGTCATCAGAACTGCAAGATCTGCGGAAAGACTATAGCCGCCAGTCAGGTGAGCGGATTGCTGCCTGGCTGCTTCGATGCTGGGATAATGGGGCTGATGCTCAGCAGCTGGAAGGTAAGGAAGCCCAACAGCTGGGTTCCCTTGCTAGAAATCGAGGAACTGAAAGGGGAAGTGGAAAAGAGACAGCAATTTGCAGTCTGTGGAGACGGCTCCTTTCAAGTGTTAAAGCAAGATATCCTTTCAAGGAAGATCTTACGGACAACTCCCCAGGGAAGTGGACTACTGCAGATGAAGGTGTCCAGTACCTGAGAGAATTAGCAGTGCTGGAAGTCATCTATGGTGATCCAGATAATGATGAAGCCCCTAAAAATCCAGAGGATGTCCTGTGCACATGGGCCATGTGGAGGAAGGTGATTAAAGGTGCACCATCCTTGTATTCTGCGGGCTTGGCCGCAATGTACTATCCAGAAATGCATGTGGGAGAAGGACTAGTACGTACACCAACTGTGGAGGCAGTCTCTTCCTGGCTTCAGAACTTTGAAAAGAGTCTTGGTACCTCCTCATTTCTATGGGTGAGCACCCTGGATGTCAGGAGCACCCCAAGAAATCAGTTCTTTTCCGCCCCAGTCAGAGGGAAAGGGAACCCCAGGCGCGTGACACGTGGTGAACTTTGGTTCTTCCTGTGTGTCCAGGGGGAGGACATGAGGAAGTGGGATGGTCAATCCACCTTTAAGTTGGAAGCTCGTGTACGTGAATTGCGAGGAAAGACCCCTGCCAAGAAGAAGACATCCAAGAAGGTTGTTGTTTTGCTGATTAGGGATATCAATTAAACTCAGACACCAGAATGAAAAGAGCAGGCGTATTTTACTAGAAATAACTAAATAATATAACAGACTAATACAGAAAACATACAGTAAGAAAAGACAGAATAGTGCACTTAAACAAATAGGAAAATACAGGGTAATGCATCAAATCATTACTACCAGAGAGAGAGAATAGTGATTAAGAAAGATCCATCACCACTTGCATACGTTACCATCATCCAGATCCGCAGTCGCTGGGCAGCCCCGGTTACAGCGAGGATTGGGAGAGCCTGTCCCGGCAAGTGGGAAATCCTATGCGATGTGTCCACCCGTAGGTGAGGCTTCCAAAGTCGCTGTGAGCGGGTCCAGCCTTATACGCTAAAAATCAGCAAGCCAGAATAGCTGGCACCTTTGTTTTAAGCAGAAATATCTGGTTTAAATCTCACATTAGGTTCCCCCAGAGCCTGGCCAGGGCTCAAGGAAGAAGCTAAGGGAGTTTCCCAGCTTATCTAATTGATTTATGAGCAAGGTCACACATCAGGTCACAGGGCCAGACAACAGTCTCTGTGGCCATGTTATCTTGACCACACACACATCCCCACATTGCCCATACATTAAGGATACATTGGTATCCTTAATCAGCAAAACACGGCTGAACCTGGACTGGGAGCGCAAGGGTGAGCTATTTGTAGCTCGATGGGCCCATGAAACATCCGGGCATCTCGGGAGAGATGCAACATACAGATGGGCTCATGATTGAGGGGTGGACCTGACCATGGAGGCCATCTCACAGGTCACTCATGAATGTGAAACATGTGCTGCAATCAAGCGAGCCACACGAGTAAAGTCTCCCTGGAACAGAGGGCGATGGCTGAGTTTTCGATATGGTGAGGCCTGGCAAATTGACTATATTGGACCATTGCCACGAACACGCCAAGGCAAGCGCTACATACTCACCATGGTGGAATCAACTACTGGTTGGCTTGAAACATACCCTGTAAATCATGCCACTGCCCGAAATACCATCTTAGGTCTTGAAAGGCAAATTTTATGGCGACATGGTACTCCTGAAAGAATCGAATCAGACAATGGGACCCATTTTCGAAATAATCTCATAAACTCCTGGGCAAAGAAACACGGCATTGAGTGGGTGTATCACATCCCTTATTACCCACAAGCGTCTGGAAAGATTGAAAGATACAATGGACTGTTGAAGACTACATTGAGAGCGTTGGACAATGGGGGATGGAAGCACTAGGATATAAATTTAGCAGAAGCCACTTGGCTAATTAACACCAGAGGATCTGTTAACTGTCCTGGTCCTGCCCAAACCAAACCCCTTCATACTGTGGGAGGAGATAAGGTCCCTGTAGTACACACAGGGAAATGGCTGGGGAAGGCAGTGTGGATTGCTCCTCCCTTGGGAAAAGGCAAGCCCACTCGTGGGATTGTTTTTGCTCAGGGACCTGGATGTACTTGGTGGGTGTTACGGAGGCTTCCAAATGAGCGACCCACCACCAATTTAAAAAAATAAATAAATTTATTTTTTAATAAAACCACCAGTCAGCTCTCCGTAGATTACAGATCCTAATGTCCGCAAGAGGAGAACAGAATAACTTTCTGGGGTTTAACAATAACCCAAAATACTTTACAAAGCTCCACTCCCCAGGGGTTTAACGGCAACCCCAAACGCAAACTTCACTTCCTGGGGTTTAACGGGAACCCGAAACGTAAAACAAAGCCTCACACCCCAGGGTTTTAATGGCAACCCAAAACGTAAACAAAGCTTCACCACCTAGGGTTTAACAACAACCCAAAACACTCTATCACTCACCTGGAAAGTGAGGACTCTCAACCTCGAGGACCTGCTCAGGGCAGGGTCCCGACCCAAGGCACCTCGAGCAGTTTCCCTGGGCGGTGTCCTGAATCCAAGGGGAGAGTCCTCGACCGCAATGTGCAGCTCCAGGGGACGAGCTCAAAATGGATCCCCCAGGGGACTCCGTTTATACCCAGACCGAATCTGACCTGTAGTCAATAGCAGCTCCCATTGGCCAAAGGTCTCAAGTACCGCGAGACCTTGAAAACAAAGACAGCCAGAAGCTGCCACGTTTTAGCAGCCAGGAAGCTCTGTTTTCACTGGGCGGATGCACCTACCACAGTGGGTAATGCGGGAGAATGGGGCTACTCAGTGTGTGCCTCAAGGAGATTTAACCTTGGGGGGAAAATAATCTGTGGGCTGAGTTGTATGTTGCAGGAAGTGATGGAGGAAGTAGGAACAACAAAGAGTGAACCAGATATGTGCAATGATGACCCAAACCTAACCGGTGCTGGTGTCCAGCAGTCAAACATACTGCTCCTGTCTTGAACATCCATGTTGACAGATGGGAGCCAAGTCACTGAACATCTGGAGGAGCAAAGAAAGCCTATGGAATGGATAAACGAGTGTTATGTGGGACCTGGGAATGACGGAAATGTTGTGGAATAAGGGGTGGAGACTGTACTGGGTCTGGCTGAGCTGGAATTGGTTTTCCCCTGTAGCAGCCCTCATGGTGCTGTGTTTTATGTTGGGAGCTGGCAGGGTGTTGATAGCACACTGGTGGTGTGGCTACTGCTGAGTAGTGCTTACACAGCACCAAGGCTCTTTCCGACATTTTCCCCCCCACAGTGGGACGGGGTGGGCAAGATCTTGGGAGGGGACACAACCAGGACATATTCATGATAGTTTCAAAAACACCTATACATATTACAGAATCACAGAATCACAGAATCAACTAGTTTGGAAAGGACCTTGAAGATCATCCAGTCCAACCATTCACCTAACACTGCCAGTTCCCATCTACACCATATCTCTCAGCGCTATGTCGACCCTACTCTTAAACACCTCCAGGGATGGGGACTCCACCACCTCCCTGGGCAATCCATTCCACTGCCTAATAACCTGTTCTGTAAAGAAATACTTCCTGACATCTAGTCTAAACCTTCCCTGGCGCAACTTGAGGCCATTCCCTCTTGTCCTGTGGTGGTTTAGTCCCTGCCGGGGTCCGAGACCATGCTGCCGCTGCCCCTCCCCAACCCTCAAACCGGACGGGGCAGGGAGTGAAATACAAACCCCTGGGGTTGAGATAAGGAGAGGTTTAATACAACAGTGCAACAGCAACAAAACAAACAACACCAATAACAATAACAGTAATAACAATGAACAGAGCAAGAAATGTACCGATACAGCAGTGAGAGGAGCGACTGCACACCCCGTGCATTCTACCAATTCTCCCGTGCTTGGGGCCCGGACGTGACGTCAGCATGGTATTGAATAACCCGGCTAGAGCTTCCTCCCCACTGCTGGGGAAACTTAACCCTATCCTAGCTGAACCAGGACATAATCCACCCCTTTATTCTATACCATGTGCGTCACGTCCAGCTGCCATTTAGCAATTAGCAATAACAAAGAAAAATTAACAAAAGGACAATATAATTGATGGTGTGTCTTCACCCACAATCAAGTCCCCTTGTGGTACGCATCGGACCTCTCCATTCTTCTGCATCACTCACCAGGTGCACCCAGGTCCTTGAGCAAAAGCAATCCCGTGGATGGGTTTGCCTTTGCCCGGCGCAGGACTAACCCAGACCATTTTTCCCAGCAGGTCCCTCATGCGCACCACAGGGACTTTATCCCCGTCTACAGCACGTGGAAGTTTTGACTGAGCCGGGCCAGCTCGATTGGCAGATCCTCTTGTATTGACTAACCAAGTGGCCTTTGTCAGATGTGTGTCCCAGTGTTTGAAGGTTCCACCCTCCATTGCTCTCAATGTAGTTTTTAACAGTCCATTGTAGCGCTCGATCTTCCCAGAGGCTGGTGCGTGGTAGGGGATGTGGTATACCCACTCGATGCCGTGTTCTTCTGCCCAGGCATCTATGAGGTTGTTTCGGAAGTGAGTTCCATTGTCCGACTCAATCCTCTCTGGGGTGCCGTGTCACCACAGGACTCTCTCTTCAAGGCCCAGGATGGTATTTCGGGCGGTGGCGTGGGACACTGGATAAGTTTCAAGCCATCCAGTGGTTGCTTCCACCATTGTGAGCACGTGGCGCTTGCCTTGGCGGCTCTGTGGCAGTGTGATGTAGTCGATCTGCCAGGCCTCTCCATATTTATATTTCATCCATCGATCTCCATTCCGCTGGGGCTTCACCCGTTTGGCTTGTTTGATCGCAGCACACGTCTCACATCCGTGGATGATCTCTGCGATGGTGTCAATGGTGAGGTCCACCCCTCGATCTCGAGCCCACCTGTATGTTGCATCTCTGCCTTGGTGGCCCGAGGTCTCATGGGCCCACCGGGCTATGAACAGTTCACATTTACGCTGCCAGTCCAAGTCCATCTGAGCCACTCTGATCTTAGCAGCCTGGTCCGCCTGCTGGTTGTGTTGATGTTCATCAGTGGCCCGACTCTTGGGTATATGGGTGTCCACATGGCGCACCTTCACAACGAGGTTCTCCACCCGGGCTGCAACATCCTGCCATACTTCAGCGGCCCAGACGGGTCTGCCCTTGCGTTGCCAGTTGCTCTGTTTCCATTGCTGCAACCACATCCACAGGGCACTTGCCACCACCCACGAGTCAGTGTAGAGATAGAGCCTCGGCCACTTTTCTCGCTCAGCAATCTCCAAAGCCAATTGGGTGGCTTTCACCTCTGCGAACTGGCTCGATTCATCTTGTCCCTCAACAGTTTCAGTGGTTTCTCGTGTGGGATGCCACACCGTAGCCTTCCATCGTCGATGTTTTCCCACAATGCAACAAGACCCATCAGTGAACAGGGCATATCGCTTCTCCTCCTCTGGCAGCTCGTTATATGGTGGGGCCTCCTCAGCACGTTTCACCTCCTGTTCTGGTGACATCCCAGAATCTTTGCTCTCTGGCCAGTTTGTGATCACCTCCAATATTCCTGGGCAGTTGGGGTTCCCTATTCAAGCCCGTTGTGTTATCAACGCAACCCATTTACTCCACGTGGCATCTGTTGCATGATGTGTGGAGGAAACCTTTCCTTTGAACATCCATCCCAGCACCGGCAGTCGGTGCCAGGAGGAGCTGTGTCTCAGTGCTGACCACTTCTGAGGCAGCTCGAATTCCTTCGTACACTGCCAGTATCTCCTTCTCAGTCAGGGTATAGTTAGCTTCAGAGCCTTTGTATCCCCAGCTCCAAAAGCCTAGAGGTCGGCCTCAGGTTTCCCCAGGTGCTTTCTGCCAAAGGCTCCAGGTAGGGCCATTCTCCCCGGCTGCGGTGTAGAGCACGTTCTTAATCTCCTGCCCTGTCCGGACTGGCCCGAGGGCTACTGCCTGGGCAATGTCCCGCTTAATTTGTTCAAAAGCTTGTTGTTGCTCTGGGCCCCATTCAAAATCGTTCTTCTTGTGGGTTACGTGGTAGAGAGGGCTCACAATCAAGCTGTGGTTTGGGATGTGCATCCTCCAGAACCCCACAGCGCCCAGGAAAGACTGAGTCTCCTTTTTAGCGGTTGGTGGGGCCATGGCTGTTATCTTGTTTATCACCTCCATTGGGATGTGGCGACGCCCATCTTGCCATTTTATTCCTAGGAACTGAATCTCCCTTCCAGGCCCCTTAACTTTCTGTCGCTTGATGGCAAAACCCGCCTTCAGGAGGATTTCAATTATCTTCTTTCCTTTCTCAAAGACTTCCTCAGCTGTGTCCCCCCATACAATGATATCATCAATGAACTGCAGGTGTTCTGGAGCCCCACCTTTCTCCAGTGCAGTATGGACCAGTGTCGCGAGAGGATATTGGACCTGCACAACTCTATGAGAGTTATAACAAGCAAAGCCGTTTATTCTTCCAATAGTACATACTTATGCTCTCGCCAAAGCTCTTACTTCATAATTAGCAAATCAGCAATTAGACAGTTATCAACCTTTTCTCCTATCAGCATAAGACCACTCTAACACGCGCTGTGCAGACCATTCAACTTCTTGTTCACGCGCTGTTCACGCGGCGGTAACTTCTCACAGTCCAGTACTTTTCCACAGTTTTAGTGTTGCAGCTGTCCGTTGTTTTCCTCTGCCACCTTAGCACAGCTCAGCAGTCTCTTATCTTTCTCCCAAGGCCTGTTTTTCATCAAAGCCTAGCTGTTTCTCAGAGGCTGTGCAAGGCTGACAGGCCGATGCCTCCCACAGACCAGTCTATGGCAAATGGTGGAGCTGTGCTTCCACCCCTGGGGCAATCGATTCCAGGTGTACTGGATACCCCTCCAAGTGAACACAAACTGTGGCCTGCACTCTGGTGCTATTGGGATGGAGAAAAACGCGTTAGCGATGTCAATCGTGGCGTACCACTTGGCTGCCTTCGACTCCAGCTCATACTGGAGCTCTAGCATGTCCGGCACTGCAGCACTCATCACTGGCGTAACTTCATTCAGGCCACGGTAGTCCACGGTTAGTCTCCATTCGCCATTAGACTTTCTTACAGGCCATATAGGGCTGTTGAAGAGTGAATGAGTCTTGCTGATCACCTTCTGGCTTTCTCGTCGACGGATCAGCTGATGGATGGGGACCAGGGAATCTCAGTTGGTATGGTACTGCGGCCGGTTCACCGTCTTGGTAGCAGTTGGCACTCGCTGCTCTTCAACCTTAAGCAACCCCACCACCGAGGGATCCTCTGAGAGGCCGGGTAAGGTGGACAATTGCTCAACCTCCTCCAGGGCAGCTATACCAAAGGCCCACCGGTACCCTTTTGGGTCTTTAAAGTACCCTCTCCTGAGGTAGTCTATACCTAGGATGCACGGGGCATCTGGGCCAGTCACAATGGGGTGCTTATGCCAGTCCTTCCCAGTTAAGCTTACTTCAGCTTCTAATAGGGTCAGCTGTTGGGATCCCCCTGTCACTCCGGAGATGCAGATGGATTCGACCCCACTGTGGCTTGATGGCATCAGGGTGCACTGTGCGCCAGTGTCTACCAAGGCCTTATATTCTTGTGGGTCTGATGTGCCAGGCCATCGGATCCACACCTTCCAGTAAATCTGATTATCCCTTTCCTCCACCTGGCTGGAGGCAGGGCCCCTCTAATCCTGCTCACCATCACTCACATGTTCTAAGAGTGACTCCTGCAAGAATGACTCACTTGTCCCTTCAAGAGGGTCAAGCATACTGTTGGCCATTCTATTCTGTCTGGGGGATTTCCGACTGGACACTGGAGCTGCATCTCTCTTGGAAGACTTCCCTTTCATGGTGGTCTTCCCCTTCAGCTGCTGTACTTGTTCAGCTAGGGCGGGAGCGGGCTGTCCATGCCACCTCCTCATGTTTTCCCCATGGTCGCGGAGGAAAAACCACAGGGTGCCCTGTGGTGTGTACCTTCCACTGCCCTTCTCTTGGGTGGGGAAACGCCTGCTACTAATGGCTTAGACATCGGCCCGTGCAGGTGGAATGTAGGACATGTCCTGTTCCACTTTCTGGAGCCTCTGAGACAGTTCCTCTACAGCTGAAACCAAAGCATGTTGGGAGGAAGGGACATTTCCCTCATATTGCCGGAGCTGGATAATCACTTCGTCCACTGTCTGAGTCTGGGTGTCTCGCCACCAGGACGCTACTGCTAATGCTTTGGAATGTGCCTCTGGTGCACTTTGCAGGAACTTCCGCCACATAAACTGTGTGCAAGGGGCCTGATCTGGATCCATTGGTGACTGCTCATCATTCAGATCACCATAAACCATGTCAAACACAGCCATTTCCCTGAGGTTTTGAATGCCTTTCTCCATGTCGGTCCACTTGCCTAACCGACATAGAGCATCATCCTTGTAGGGGTACCTCTCCCTCACAGCGAGCAGGAGTCGCTTCCAAAGGCTGAGGGTTTGAGCCTGTTTCCCTATTGCCTTGTCAATACCAGCCTGCTTGGCTAAAGGTCCCACCTGCTTGGCCTCTCTCCCCTCCAATTCAAAACCAGCAGCTCAACTATCCCAGCATCGTAGCAGCCAGGTGAAAATCTGCTCGTCTGGAAGGCGGTTGAAATCCTTCCGTGTATCTCACAACTCACTCAGGGATAGAGATCGGATGATTACCTCCGGCTCTTCCTCCTGCTCTCGTGATGAGCCTGGTTGATTATCACCCTGTACACTGCGAGGGGATTTTTTGGTATATTTGGTTTTCCGTATCACGGCGACTGATATTGGTACTGCTTGTCCCTCCGGCACAGCTGCTGTGCTGGTGGAGGCGACCGGTACTGGCACTGCCTGTCCCCCTGGCCCAGCTGCTGCACCAGTAAGTTCACTTTCAGATCCTGCAGCTCTTTCTCCCCCTTGAGGGCAGTGATCAGTGTTAAGGGCGATGCGGTAAGCATGGGCAAGCCCCCAGCACATCGCAGTGAGTTGCATCTCCCGGGGTTTGTCAGATTGGCAGCACACCTTTTCCAAACACTCCACCAGTTTATCAGGACTCTGCACTTGTTCGGGAGTGAAATCCCAGAACGTTGGGGGTGACCACTGACTCAGGTACTTGCCCATCTTCTCCCACATACCTAGCCATTTATAACTATCTGTCCTCGGGGCAGGTTTCCGGGTGGTGCTATTGTTGGAGAAGTACCGCATGGCCCAAAACAAGATCTGGCAGACACTCAGAAAGCACTGTGCTGCGAACACACTGGCCTGATCATTAACGAAATATGTATGCTCACTAGTGAAAGATGTAGCTTAGAGAGAATATAATCAGTAGTGACATGAAATGCTGTGAGAATGTATCCAACTTTCCTTGTTTAGCCTTGTTCAAGGCTGAGAACCCAAGTGTTTGGCCTTGTTAGAAACTCCCTTGATTCTCCCACCCGAGCCCTGGCCAGGCTTTGGGTGGAATCCAACAGGAGGATGAAACCAGATGTTTCCGCTTAAAACAAAGGTGCTAGTTATTCTGGCTTGCTGATTTTTTTGGTATATAAGGCTGGACCCGCTTGCTGCGAGTTTGGATGCCTCACCTACGGATGGACGCATCGCATAGGACTTCCCACTTGCAGGGAAAGGTACTCCAAATCCTCACTGCAACCGGAGCTTCCCAGCGACTGCGGATCTGGATGATGGTAACGTATGCAAGTGGTGATGGATCTTTCTTAATCGCTATTCTCCCCATCGTGTAGTAATGATTAGGTGCATTACCTTGCTTATTCTTATTTTCTATAATTAACTGTATGTAATAATAATAAAGTGTACTATTCTGCATTTTTCTTATTGCTTATTTTCTGTATTACTTGGTTATATCCTTTAATTATTAACAGTAAAATAGGCCTACTCTTTTCACTCTGGTGTCTGAGTTTAACTGGCACCCTCAATCAGCAGAACAAGTAGCTGGTACAGTGCTGTATTTTGGATTTAGTGTGAGAATAACGTTGATAACAAACTGATGTTTTAGATGGTGCTAATTAGTGCTTCTCCTAAGTTAAGGATTTTTCAGTTTCCCATGCTCTACCATGGTGCTTAGTTGTCAGCTGTGGTTAAAGCACGACATGATGCTAATCCTTCGGGTGAATTTCAGGTCCCTTCAGAATCTTCAGATACATGGGTCTTTTTATGTATAGTCTCTACAGGTATGAGCAAGACACGGGGTTGCTCAGACAGCTGCGTGCAGAGAAGTAGAATGCTGTTTTCTAGGGAAGGAAACTATCCAACAGTGAGAGATCAGGTAGCTTGGCCACAGCTAGGCTTAGGCAACAGTCGGGAAGGAATGGATTGCCATTTACTACTTGCATGCCTTACTTTCAGCTAAGAAATACCAAGTTAGGTATGTTAAAATGTGCAGGAAGACAAATTGTATTTCCTGCCCAAAACTGGGGGGATGTGTGTGAGGGAGTTTCCTAATGTGTTCCTTTGGTATTGTCAGTAGAAGTGATTTAGCAGAAATGACAATGATCCTTAAGACTATTTTGGTCTTCGGTAAAGGATGAAATGCACCAGTGTTGTAAATCCTACAAACATTTTCTTTCACTAACCTAAATGGGAGTCATATATTACATACTAAAGAGTGGAATTCAGTCCATTCTGAGTCAGTACAAGTTTAAAAGATAATATTGTTACAATTAGTCATCTAAAACTTCTTTGGGAGCTTGCTCAGTAGAAGAAGAGAGATAGTTTCATATCCTGGGAAAATATTTCAGATTGAATCAAGATGAAATGTTGACCTAAATTTTACCAGAATCCCTCCCTCCTAAAAGGGATTTTCACATGGAGGTTGTTTCTAAGTGACAGTATTTTTTTAAGGTGGGAGGAATGAAGGATACTGTTGGTTTTGCTAACCCAAAAACTTTGATGTTGAAATCCAGATAGACAGAACCATGGTGACCCAACATTATGATGTGTTAAAATGTGATTGCAGTTCACTTTTTTAGAAGCAGTTTAAAATAGGGTTTTGATCTTCTTGTCAAATAAAGATCAATGGAGGACTTCTCAGCTGGTGGGAGATGCATCCTTGAAATAGAGTTCTGAACCAATTGCACTTATTCAGCTACTGAGTCTTAATAAAATGCCAGGAAGTGCTTTTGCTACTTTACTGCATATGCTTTGATCCCTTTTCAGGAACTACAGTCACTTATAAATTTGTGTTTAAAGAGATACATTTCCAAGCATCAAATATTATATACCATAGTCTTCCTCATGAAGGCACTCAACATAATATGAAGTTTCAAAGAGCAAAGGAAGAAACTCTCTTCTGGTAGTTTTATTTCAGAATCCAGAGTAAATACAGTGAAATGGTGGATAAGGGAAGAACAACTGACATCATCTACGTGGACTTGTGCAAAGCATTTGACACTGTCCCACACAATATCCTAGTCTCAAAATTGGAGAGACATGGATTTGACGAATGAACCACTTGGTGGATAAGGAATTGGTTGGATGGTCACACTCAAAGAGTTGCAGTCAACAGCTCTATGTCCAAGTGGAGAGCAGTGATGAGTGGAGTTCCTCAGGGGTCAGTATTGGGGCTGGTGCTGTTTAACATCTTTGTCAGCAACACGGACAGTGGGATTGAGTGCACCCTCAGCAAGTTTGCTGATGACACCAAACTGTGTGTTGTGGTCAACACGCTGGATGGAAGGGATGCTGTCCAGAGGGACCTTGGCAGGCTTGAGAGGTGGGCCCATGCAAACCTCATGAAATTCAACAAGGCCAAGTGCAAAGTCCTGCACATGGGTCAGGGCAATCCCAAGAACAAATACAGGCTGGGTGGAGAATGAATTGAGAGCAGCCCTGCAGAGAAGGACTTGGGGGCGTTGGTTGATGAGAGCTCAACATGACCTGGCAATGAGTGCTCGCAGCCCAGAAAGCCAACGGTATCCTGGGCTGCATCAAACAAAGCATGGCCAGCAGGTTGAGGGAGGTGATTCTCCCCCTTTACTCTGCTCTCGTGAGACCCCACCTGGAGTACTGCATCCAGCTCTGGGGCCCCCAACATAAGAAGGACATGGACCTTCTTGAGCAAGTCCAGAGGAGGGCCACAAAGATGATCACGGGGCTGGAGCCGTGAGGACAGGCTGAGAGAATTGGGGTTGTTCAGCCTGGAGAAGAGAAGGCTCCAGGGAGACCTTCCAGTACCTAAACGGGGCCTGCAGGAAAGCTGGAGAGGGACTTTTTACAAGGGCATGTAGTGATAGAATGAGGGGTAATGGCTTTAAACTGAAAGAGGGTAGATTTAAATTGGACATAAGGAAGAAATTCTTCACTATGAGAGTGGTGAGGCACTGGAACAGATTGCCCAGAGAAGTTGTGGATGCCTCATCCCTGGAAGTTTTGAAGTCCAGGTTGGATGGGGCTTTGAGCAACCTAGTCTAGTGGTGTTACTGATTGTCACTGATTTGTTATTAATTTGAGTTGATGATTTTTGGAGATTTTGATAAGGAATGATTAGGACTAATCAATTAAATGGAATCTCACAGAAATATTGGTTTTTGTAGAAGATAGTGGTGTAATATTTTAAGTAGTCATAGAGATGTTGTGCTTAGTTTAAAGTAACCATACAACCAGTTACACTGCTGAACAAGGTACCATTGTTAGACTGTTTGGTAAGCATGATTTATTGCCTTGTAGACCAGGTGTTTTAAAAGCTGTATTGTGAAAGGGCCTTGAAGCATGTTAAAATTGCAATGTGAGCCAAAGTCCTTGAGTCAAAGACATTGGGGGGTCTTTCTTTTAGGTCAGTAGTCTGTGGTGGTCTCAAAAGCAGCCCCCCGACTCATTTCAGGACTCAAGTGCACATGACCGGAAAGAGGTGGGAATATGAAAATGAGTTACAAGAATTAGCATGTTTATGTATGAGAACTTGATTAATATGCATTACTGTATCCAATATAATCAGCATGCTACACGAGTTAGGTGTGCGTTGTTGGTGAGACGACTCCCCTGTGCACCCGACCGTTAATAAAGGAGTGTCTGCTTATCTACATCACATTGGTGTCGATAAGTTCTTTTATCCTGTTTTGGTGACAGTGGAAGGTGTCCTTGCCCATGGCAGGGGAGTTGGAGCTAGATTATCTTTAGGGTCCCTTCCAACCCAACCCATTCTATGATTCTGTGATTCTATGATTCTATGATTATATGAAATCTGTATAGAAGATTGTCAGCTTAATAAGTCCTTACAGCTCTACTCTCTGAAGTTCAAAGTGAAAATGAAGTTGTGGTTTATGGCTTTATCATCTTTCAGTGCTGTTTATGAATTGTATTGCTGAATTTTCAATTAAATAACCAGAAAAAAAATAAAAGCTGAAAATGTCCTATATGTGCAACTTGGAAATTCAGCCTAATTCATGAAAATCAGGGTGTTCTGTTCAATTTCACTTTTTTCTTTAATCAGTAGGAGAAGTTATTTGGGAAATAAGGCCCTTAGTTAAATTAAAATTTTAAAGAACATTTCTAATTTCAGTGGGTTTGTGCACTGGTAATCAATAGATACTAGAGCATAAATCATAGCATGGTAAAAGCATCAAATTCAGCAGTCCATTGATAATACAAAAAAGAGAATACAAATTACCTTGATTTGTCTTCTGGCGTCCTTGAGGATCAGAAAATGAGGGGAAATATATGTTTTGGCACTTTTCTAAATGAGATGCATAATTTTATATTTTGTATATATGTTCTAAAATAGTACCTGATGACTGTTTTGAGATCGCTGATATAATAACTCATGACAGATGTAAGCCTGAATTAGTAGAAGGCTCAGATCTGTTCTGTAAGATATTCATTCACCTGTCTTTACCCCCAAGAATCACTTTTTATAAAAAGCTTAATCTGTCTCTGGAATTTTCTCTATAATTCTGTCTAGTTCAAAAAATCACCTCATATAAAAAACTGGCAATATCAATATTGCCTTCCATATTTTAACACTTTGGCAAACAGAATAGATTGAAAATACAATGAATTCTGACTACACTTGAGCAGCCTTTGCCGATATTTGTTGGATACTATAGATAATCATAGTTGTAAGGGATGCAAATCCTTGGGACTGAGAAATAAAAGAAACTTACTCAAGCACAGTACTGTCTGAAGAACTCTGGCCACATTTAATTCATAGCCTTACAGATATATACTACACATTCTGAACTTAAACTTTCATTTCCTTTTGTCTATATGTAGATGTGCTGGAGTAGGCAGTGACTCACAAGACAAAAATTATGTTTAAGTTTGGTAGAGCATCTATACAGTAACTTTTTCCCCATGAAGGAACTTGAAGCTCTCTTTGGAAAAAATTTCATTATATTTTTCTAGTATTTTCACAATTTTATAGTAGGATTAAATATTCTTGTGTAAGTGGTTCAAAAATTCATACAATGTTACATTTTCTGTAAATCTATAGATGTTCAGTATAACAGTATAGAACCTTACTTGTTTTCTCCCTATTAAATTCTACTACATTTTCTTAGAGATGAGAAATCTTGCAATAAAAATGTATTTAATACTATCTATCTGATTAATTGGAAGAATGCTATATGGAATTAAGTGTTCCATTTATAGTGTTTGTTTCCATTACTGTGAGAAGTTCGGTTCTGTTTCCACATGATCACAACCCAAAATATTTCTAACATCAGCATGGCATTTTAGATTTCTAGTTGGTAGGATAGTACTCATAATTTGTTTTGGGGAAAAAAGGGGCAGAATCTGGCTCCTGAAATTTCTGTAATTGCCACATCACCTGAAAGGAGACAGTACTTTACTTTCTTGAGATTTAAGTTTTCAGAAATACAAGACATTTAAGTGCATGGGAGTTTTGCATTTAAATTAATCTTTGATGACTATTGTTTGCAATGAAGCTAAATCCAGATACAGCAAATAACTTGTATTTTGCATGCATCTGTCCTGGTTTAGCCAGGATAAGGTTAAGTTTCCCCAGCAGTGGGGGAGGAAGCTCTAGCTGGGTTATTCATATGCCATGCTGACGTCAGGTCCAGGCGCCAGAGCGCGGGAAGAACCGGTGAGCGCGTGGGGTTGGCGCAGCCGGGTTTTCTCTCACTGCTGTATTGGTAGATATCTTGCTCTGTTCATTGTTATTACTATTATTCTTATTGTTATTGTTGTTGTTTGTTGTGTTGCTGTTGCACTGCTGTATTAAACCTCTCCTTATCTCAGACCGGGGCTTTGTATTTCACTCCCTTTGTGGGGGAGGGGCAGCGGCCGCGTGGTCTCAGACCCCGGCAGGGATTAAACCATCACAGCATCAAAAATCTTGTTTCTATTCAGAGAATTATTCTGATGGATTATCACTGAGAATATATGGAAGAACAGAATCTATTTAAAGAAGTAACTCTGATTTTTTTTTTTTTTAATGTGATTATGAGAAACTACTTTAAGTTAATACAAATAAGCATAAGACTGTGGAATACTGTAGCCATTAATAGAATGTTGTTGATCTAGAACTTACCTTTTTGAAAAGCAAGGAGTTCTCTTTTATTCATTATGGACAGTTTACATCGTCTAATTCTCCAGCCTTGATTTATTTCTTGTTCTTTATTTCCACATTACCTAAGGAGCTTGGAACCATAGCTCTCATTTGTGTTAACATGAATTAATGTTTGATCAATTCTGAAAATCAGGATGTTATTATTCACAGGACATTATTTACAATCTCAGAGGAAAACCGTCATTTGGACTTTGATTTTTGCCAAAACCTGAGAACTTTGATTTTGTACATAGCGCGGTGTGGTGGCGCAATTCCCGTCCCTCCCCCCACACACACACACTCCTGGGCCACATACCAACCTGGGGAGATAATTACTGCTGATTGCAGTACTTAGAGCATTAAAATGCCTCTTTGAGAGCCTGTCTCGGTTATAACAGCCCATCACCTCGTAATGACCTGTGAGAACAATAACAGAATTGCACACTCATCAAGTTCTTGGCAACTGGCCAGAACACCTCATTGTCAGAGCTAGGCAGGAGTGATAAGTATATGACAAAAGGACCCTATAAACAGCAACCCCAAGCGAGAGCCTTTGAGCTCTCCTGGACTGCAGGGGGCCTGTGACCAGCATCTTCCCTGAGCTGGGACGCCTCTCAGGCATTAACAACTCGAGGTACCGTCCACTGATAGAGTGGACGAAAGGCCAGAGTGAAGTCCACCCGCTCGTGTCTCAGTTATCGCCCGTTGGGGAATGCCGATGCATCGTGAGTATTTACTCTAAACTCAAGAAGAGGGAAAGTTTAACTTTGAGCTAGCTTCTCTTTCACCCACTCACTCTCTGCTTACTGATATGTTTAGGTATACACAGTTATTGTCACAAGTGTGGGAACATACATATTTTACTGGATCCAATACTTTTGTCTGTCTGTGTGTTTGTACGTTTTTGCATTTGTGAATGCGCATGTATATATGTATAGATTTAAGATACTGACTTGTGGAATCACGACTCCACAACCTATAAGGTTGTAAAGTAGGTATGTTTATTCAGCGCTGAGGCACACGGGGGATCTCTCCACCACAAGCGTGCACGCCCACTGTGATAATTCATCTTGGCTTTATACAACAAAGTATTATATATTCATGATAGTTTCAAAAACGCCTATACATATTCATAATCTTTCTCTGAAAAGGAAGGTTTTATTATAATGAGTTCTGAGAAGTCATTTCCATATGCTCCGCCCTGGTCTCCTCCTGGTTGCGCCTGCGCAGTGTCTCCTGGTGGTCGTGGGCCGGGGTCTCAGAGATGAAGCAACTCCTCTACCTCACTGTTGAACTTTTCACCTCTGTCTCTTGCGCAGGCCCCCTGGACCCTCAGCGTTTCTCCAAACCACAAAGCCAATTCAGCCGGTTTAAGTTGCTTCGGGCAGCAAGTCCTTGTTCTTATCAGGAACTTCTCTGTAACAGACCCCCTTACACAATGACTTAAAATATGTTGTTTCAGCTAAATAATTGCTATTCTGTTAACTCTTAGGTGTTAGTTCCCTTTATCAGTACCGTATAGTAAGTTAGTGTGAATTTTGTCATCTTCGAATCTGTAGTTAAGTCGTTATTTCAATCATAAAATATTTTACCAAATTATTTTGTAAATCTTTAAATTGGTTAATGATTAAGTGTTGCTACTCATTAATAAATCTTGATTTGCTGCTAAATCATTACTGTGTTAATACTTTCATCTGTGACACTTGGACATGTGTTTACATTTGGAATTAATGGAAAAGCGATTTCTTTGATTGGGACCAAAGCACGTAGTACCTTGTCAGATCAAATCCTTATAAAGGTAGGGAGTCAGGTGCTGCCAGAGTACATTGCAAAATACAAGAAAGATGAAAATGGCTAATATGTTTTCACTTCTTTTGGTTCTGTTTGCTAGAACTATTTATTTTCAGGGATACTTTGGGAAGATGATATTTATCATAAATTATAGGAATTTAGTAGTGAAGGCCTTTTGCTTTGACAGGCTTTTCTCGTAGCAAACAGTCATGATATATTAAACTTGCCAAGGGGCAGGCCTGATCGCAGGGGTTTTAAATTGTAAAAGAATACCAGAGATTCAGTTAATCCAAATAAGGCACCATTTGGCCTTGAGAGTTCAGTGGCAGCTTCCATTCTTTTGAACAGCAAAGGATGTGGCATAAAAGACACAAAGGACAGCAGCCTTATATATTATCCATGAAAAACACTATTTCCAGACAAGCAAAATATTTTCTGGAAAACTGAGCTATAACGCATTCAGAAGAGAACATAAAACATCTCTGTATAGCTTTTACAATGGGTTCAGATGATATGCTCAGATCCTGGTAGTTCTGTGAATTATGTTTTATTTCCAACATACAGAATCTTGGTCTAAAAGTAAAAAGCAAACTACGTGATCTCACATAAGGTGATGTTACCCTGAACAAGATGCCTTGTTCAGAGCTGCTTAAACTTTATGTGCTTGCTATCCATGGGAAATAATGTATTGTTTACCAGGAATCGTAGGCCGCAAAACCGTTTCTCATCGCACATTGCAGGCCCCACTGTGGCAGGTGCATCTGCCCAATGAAAGCAGAGCTTCTTGGCTGCTGAAGTGCAGCAGCTCCTGGCTGCCTTTGTTCTCAGGGCTTCGTGGTAATTGGGGCCTTTGGCCAATGGGAGCCGCTATTGACTACAGGTCAGATTCGGCCTGGGTATAAATGGAGTCCCCTGGGGGAGCCATTTTGAGCTTGTCCCCTGGAGCTGCACGCTGCGGTCGAGGACTCTCCCCTTGGGTCAGGATGTTGCCCAAGGAAACTCCTCGAGGTGCCTTGGGTCAGGACGCTGCCCTGAGCAGGTCCTCGAGGTTGAGAGCCCTCACTTGTCAGGTGAGTGATAAAGCGTTTTGGGTTGCTGTTAAACCCTAGGGAGTGGGGCTTTGTTATGCATTTTGGGTTGCCGTTAAACCCTAGAAAGTTGTTCTGTTCTCCTCTCACAGACATTCGAACCTGTAATTTACGGAGAGCTAGTTAACTGTGTTAATAATTATTTTTTTTAATTTTTGGTGGTTGGTTGTTTATTTGAGAGCATCCGTAACACCCACAAATGCTTCTCATCACACACAAGGACACATAGTATGTACTGGTATCCATACAAGTGTTTCTCATCAAATACAAGGACAAATTGGACTCACCAGACAGGTCAGTCTGTTCTTCAAACCGTCAACAATAATTAGTAAGGAACTTCTAATGAGAAGATACCATCCTTGAAGAAGAGAAACATCCTGGAACATGGAAGCTTGTTAAAATTGTTTTACGTAAATCAGCTTAAGACCCCTGCCCGAATAAAGACCCTCACCCCTTTGAGCTTGTGCAGAAAGTTAACAAACCCACTGTAACTTTAAATTGGAGCGAGTATGTTACTAACCAATAAGGGATAGAAGTGATAAGTAATTAACCAATAATCATTATAGTAAATATGTAATGATGCAGTTTGGAGTGTATAAATACTTTGAAGTTCTTTTGTGTGGTGTGCTTGATTTGTGGATGCTTTCCACCTAGCACCCTGCGTAGAATAAAGCAATATCTCCTCTCTAAGCTAATTTCTGGTTTCAAGAGTCTTTATTTCAGGTAACAGAATGACTTATGCAGAGCAACCAGAATCCAAAATAGAAATTCCTACTCACTGACCCTCCCCTGAATCCCTTTACTGATATCTTGTAGAGGCATTGCACCGTTGAGTCGCTTGCCGCCCGACTGCGGGAGAGGAGCTGATGGAGTCCCTGATCAAAAGGTCAGTGCGCGCTGGAATCCAGTTGGGCCACTGCTCCCTGTTGGTATGGCAAGATGATCCGGGCAAGGCTGTCAGCACTGTCCCTTCGTGGTTGCCAAAACTGTTTTCCCTCAAACAGGGTTCGCTACCCGGTGTGAAAAAGCCAATCTATCTCACACAGGATATAGTATACTTCATATTTACTAAGTTTCATGGTTAATGATTATGCTAGTAGCTATAGTTACTGCACACCTGGGGATAATCATAAGATTGGTCAAGTGAAACACAGACATTTATAAAGAATAGGCTTTGTTCTCCATACCCTAGAAATAACTAGAATGTCCTAGACCATAAAGACAATGTATAGAATTGTGTTGAGAATGAGTTATCTGACAACTTGACAAAGTGATTAATCGATCAGTTAACTTGGCAATGAAACCAACTTTTGGGTGTCCTTAAAGTGAACTGCCTTCATTATAATACTAAAAAACACACCCCCAGGACAAAAAGACCTCTGCCCAAGTTAAGACCCTTCCCCTGAGCATGCGTAGTAGTAGAAGCATAGGTAAGCCCTATTATAATTGTATGTTAATCACTAACCAATCAGTATCTAATAGGCGTTCTGGAAAAGCACTAGCTTCTGATTTTTGTGTATAAAAGGAGCATGAAAACCTGCTGTTGGTGTGCTTGATTTGTGGAAAAGTCCACCGAGCACCCAGGCCTGAATAAACACAGTATCTCTCCTGAGCACGTTAAGATTGGTTCATTGCACCGCAGGCACGAATCCGCTTTTCGGGTACCACACACAGAGACGAGATATCGATTTTATTCCATAGTTGCTCAAAGACGGGTGCCAGGGAGTAATTCCACAAAGCTAGTGCACCACATAAAGGAACTACAGCATATTTATCCTATTACACTGTAACTGTAAAAGCCGGCAGAGGAACTCTCTAAGACTCATTTTGGAGTGTTAGCAAGCAGGCATTCTTTATTGCAGCACTGGGTGCACACGCGAATAGCTTCGAAAAAAGGGAGCGCGCCCCAGATCTATAAGTGGCAGCTAATATACAGTGAGATCATACATATTCATCATTTTTCTGAGAAGTGAGTTACATATGCATTAGATTTCCTGGAACTATTTACAATATCTGCATCCTAATTACGCATGCGCTTTCTTGCTGGGTGGTGGTCTCGAGGGGTCTTAGTGCTCACGCATGCTTACAAAGCTCTGTTAGGAGGTGTTGTGCAGCTGTGTTGTGTCGAGCTGGTTTGTTTTAGTTTGCCCTGTCCTTGTTCCCGTTATCTTTAAGAATAGCCCCCGACTGTCTTATTTATTACTGTCTTATCTTCAAACCCCTTTCTTCTTTATGAAAGCACCAACCTTCAGCTGTGTCTGCACATTCAAAAGTTACATTGACCTACTCTATTCTCAGTAAAAAAAAAATAGTTAGCAAGACATTTTGGCTTACAATTCCCCTCTTTGAGACTTACAGGATACTGCAATATCCTGTAGGTCTCATTCTATATCAGTTTCCCATATCTGGCCGGGGATGGCAGGTGGATCCATTTAAGAAGTAATGTAATTGCTTACATTAAAACTGCTTTTGTTATACCCACAAGGGTTGTTTTTTTTCCTATCTTATTTTCTTTCCCCTTTTCGCCCTGTTGAGAAAAGAGGGGGAAGGGGGGAAGTGACAGAGCGACTTGGTGGGTACCTGGCATTTAGCCAAGGTCAAACCACCACATCCCGATAGATTGCTTCCTCTCATAAGGGGACTGCCTGATGCCTTGAAATTATATGCAGTGCAATTACAAGATTGTTTGGGAACACCCTAACCCCAGAGAAGGGGTGGCCCCCCAGAGATGACATGGGGAGAAGTAGTACAGGAGTTGATTAATTACGGGAGATGGATGGGATTCACTGGTCAGGGAGAGACAAAATCCAAAGCAGACGTTAGCAAAATGGAAGGAGATGGGGAGATAAAAGCTAAGCCCTTGCGCAATTCCCGACCTCCCCCGGTGAAGTGGACGCAACCTCCTGATAATAAAAGATACACACTATGGGCAGAGTGCATTTCAAAGGGGATTCCCCGAGATTTAATGGATGGTATGCCTACTACTAGGCGGTCCCCAGGTGCTGTAAGAGAAGCCGATGCCAGAGAAGACCACCCTGGCTGAACAGGGAGCTTTGGCTGCAACTCAGGGAGAAAAGGAGAGTTTACGGCCTTTGGAAGAAGGGGCTAGCCACTCACAGTGATTACAAAGAGGCTGTGAGGCCATGAAGGGTGGAAATCAGGAGGTCTAAAGCCCAGCTAGAAATTAATCTGGCTTCAGCAATCAAGGATAACAAGAAATGTTTCTATAAGTATGTCAACAGCAAAAGAAAGACCAGGGAGAGCCTCCATCCCCTGCTCGACGCAGGAGGAAACATGGTAACAAGTGATGAGGAAAAGGCTGAGGTGCTTAATGCCTTCTTTGCCTCAGTCTTTAATAACAAAACTAGTTGTACTGAGGGAATCCAGCCTCCTCAGCCAGAAGACAGAGACTGGGAGAACGACCCCCCCGCAATCCAGGAGGAGACAGTCAGTGACCTACTGCATCACATAGACACACACAAGTCTATGGGACCAGACGGGATACACCCGAGGGTGCTGAAGGAGCTGGCTGGGGTGCTCGCCAAGCCGCTTTCCATCATTTACCAGCAGTCCTGGCTGACCGGGGAGGTCCCGACAGATTGGAAATCAGCCAATGTGATGCCCATATATAAGAAGGGTCGGAAGAATGATCCGGGAAATTACAGGCCTGTCAGCTTGACGTCGGTGCCCAGGAAGCTGATGGAGCAGATTACCCTGATAGCCATCATACAACACATGCGGGACAACCAGATGATCAGGCCCAGTCAGCATGGGTTTATGAAAGGCAGGTCCTGCTTGACAAACCTGATCTCCTTCTACAACAGGGCGACCTGCTTATTGGATGAGGGAAAGGCTGTGGATGTTGTCTACCTTGACTTTAGTAAGGCCTTTGACACCATTTCCCACAGCATTCTCCTGGAGAAACTGGCTGCTCGTGGCTTGGATGGGCACACGCTTTGCTGGGTAAAAAACTGGCTGGATGGCCGGGCCCAAAGAGTTGTGGTGAACGGACTTAAATCCGGTTGGCGGCCGGTCACGAGTGGTGTCCCCCAGGGATCAGTTTTGGGGCCACTCCTGTTTAACATCTTTATTGATGATCTAGACGAGGGGATCGAGGGCACCCTCAGTAAGTTTGCAGATGACACCAAGTTGGGTGGGAGCGTTGATCTGCTCGAGGGTAGGGAGGCTCTGCAGAGAGATCTGGACAGGCTGGAGCGATGGGCTAAGGCCAACTGCATGAGTTTCAATAAGGCCAAATGCCGGGTGCTGCACTTCAGCCACAACAACCCCCAGCAGCGCTACAGGCTTGGGGAGGAGTGGCTGGAGAGCTGCCAGTCAGAGAGGGACCTGGGGGTGTTGATTGACAGCCGGCTGAACATGAGCCAGCAGTGTGCCCAGGTGGCCAAGAAGGCCAATGGTATCCTGGCTTTTGCATTTATGGCAGCCATTCCTTGCGGAAAGAAGAAAGAAATAGCTATAACAGTGGCTAATGAAGGTAGCTGTACGTTGTCGTTGCAGGTGTCATCAAAAGGTTCGAACAGATCTGTGTGATCTTGACTCATGTCTCCTACTGGCATTCAATAACTCTCTCATGTGCGGAGTAAACAATGTTAGCCGCCCAAGGTAGCACGGATCACCAACAGGTCGTACAGGAATACCAGGCCATACGCTATCTCCACAAATCAGAAACACTCCGGGTGGAAGTTTAAAACCTCCTTTGGTGTTTACGGTAAACCCTCCTGTTTTCAAATCATTCCAAGGAGTATGCCCTGTTACATTTTGACAACCTATAAACAAGCCTTGTTGTCCACTCCGTGCCAACCAAACATACAATGGGCCATCAAACCAAACCACTCCTGTGCCATTCACTGGCTGGAGTTGAGGAACTTGAAGTGCTAAGGCTTGGACAACAGGCCCAAGCCAGAGTTGACCTATAGATGAATCCTGTATATTTTATAACTGATAACCATTGTGCTAGTAGGTATTGTACTAAGTTATAACAACCCACTTATGCTGGTGTAAAAAGTGCTAAAGCATTGAAATACTGCAGCCTGAACAACAGGCCCCAAGCTGAAGCTGCTAACTTAGCATGTAGTCATTAATAAAATATGTAAACTCGCTAGTGAAAGACAAAATATAATCAGTAGTGAGGAGAGAATGTATCCAACTTTCCTTTCGCAGCCTTGTTCAAGGCTGAGAACCCAAGTATTTGGCCTTGTTAGAAACTCCCTTGGTTCCCCCCCCGAGCCCTGGCCAAGCTTTGGGTGGAATCCAACAGGAGAATGAAACCAGAAACTTTCCGCTCAAAACAAAGGTGCCAGCTATTCTGGCTTGTCGATCTCTGGTATATAAGGCTGGGCCCGTTTGCAGTGACTTTGGATGCCTCACCTATGGGTGGACGCACCGCATAGGATTTCCCACTTGCCGGGACTGGCTCTCCAAATCCTCGCTGTAACCGAGGCTCCCCAGCGTCTGTGGATCTGGATGATGATGATAATATATGCAAGTGGTGATGTATTTCTCTTAATCACTATTCTCTCTCTCTCTCTCGTGTAGTAATGATTTGATGCATTACCCTGTATTTTCCTGTTTGTTGCTTTAAGTGCACTGTTCTGCTTCTTCTTACTGCATGTTCTCTGTATTGCGCTGTTACATTACTTGGTTATCACCAGTAAAGTATGCCTACTCTTTTCACTCTGGTGTCCGAGTTTAATTGGTATCCTTAATCAGCAAAACAGAACTGTATCATTACAGTCCTGCATATTAGTTGCAGTAACATCAACATACTCGACAGGCACAACGCTAGCTAGCAAGTCCAGCTCCTGCAAAGGTAAATGAGCTGATTGATTTAAATTTTCGATGACTGTCTTCTGCCAGGCCGCACTATGCATAGTGGGCCAAACATAGATGCCATTTGGACTTAAACAAGTTTCACTTTCGCTACTAGTCAGGTCCACCCTCTGTTGTTTCCAGTACCCATCAAAGTCAGTTTCATTTCCCTGCGACGGAATGCTAATCAAACAGGTTCGAAAAGGATTATCCACCTGTTGCAAACTCAAACAAAAATCTGACATCCCAGCTGTATTTGTCCATGTTACCCAAATATTTGTTCTGGGTGTAATGTCGAAAATCCCTTCACTACCTGCTATAAAACAAATCAAAATAAACATCGCCCACGTTTGACACATCGCCATCGTTTTACCTCTCTTTTCCAGTTATCCTTGTGCACCTGCCAACTTCGAGGAACGTTTATTCCAACACCACAGCTCCTATCCACTACCTTATTATTTTGCCTAATACATTGCAAAGCTAAGCGTTTACAAAGCTCAAAACTAATTTCTGCTAAAACTCTTTGCCCAAGATCTTCAATTAGGCTTAAAGCCCTAGAAAACTGCTGTTGTTCTCTAAAAACTCTAATCTGTCCTTCTGTACCAACAGCTAATCGCCGATATACTGACCTACCTATAAAATCAGACAACCAATCTGCTTCGGTATAAAAGATAATCCGGTCAGCACACAAGTGACATTTACACACACTTTCCCGATCATGCGCACGCGTGACTCTCCAAGTTCCCCTGTCACACCATGCACAATGTATAAAAACCCAAGGTCGACAGTTTAGACCATGTTCCGTACAAGCTGTGTCATGTTCTTCAAGCTGTTTTATGGTGAGCGGCTGTGTTCGAATAGCCGCATAAAATGACTGCAGGTTCGGTAAAAGACACAGAACTTCACTGTTCGCTGGATGTAGTGCCGTTAACAACGGCGTCAGGACCAAGTTCAATCGATGTTGGTGTCTCTGGAGTGCCTCGGGACGCAGGGTTGGTGTCGTCATTCTTTGCGATCCATGGTTTCACCCACTTTGCAGGGACCCACTTGGGTGAATCACTACCTGTGGAAACACAAGCATAACCCCTTCCCCAAGTTAACAACTGCATAGGTCCCTCCCATTGCCCAGATTGAGGGGAATACAATTGCACTTGAATTTTTTGAAAAGAATAATCATGCTTGTTTGTTTGCATATGTATTCGCGCAGGCGGTTCATCTTGCCCTCCACGTATATTAAGCCAATTTAAAACAAATAATGTTTTTGCCAATATCTCATGAGGGGAACCCCCCGTCTCCCCCTGTTTTTTCAAAATAATAAGGTGATGTTTCAATATACGATGGGCGCGCTCAACGATTGCTTGCCCAGTAGAGTTGTGTGGTACTCCATGGAGAAGCTGAATTCCCCAATGTTGTAAAAAGGCAGTGGTGGAGGCTGCCCGATATGCGGGACCATTATCAGTTTTAATTTTCTTTGGACACCCCATAACCGCAATCGCTTGTGTCCAATGTTGACGAGCTGCTGCTGCCGAGGCAGAAGCATGAGCAGAGGCCCATATAAATGAGGAACAGGTATCCACTGACACATGTAAGTAGCAAAGACGCCCAAAAGGCGGAAATACAGTGATATCAGTTTGCCAAACTTCCCGTGGCTGTAAGCCACGAGGATTCGCACCACCGTCCTGTAGCGGTGTGAGAGTGGCACAGTCTGGACAAGCGGCCACTATCGCCCGTGCTTGGATCTTAGGGATGTTAAATTGCTTACGTAATGCAGTTGCAGACTGGTGAAAAAAGGCATGAGATTTATAGGCTTCTTGAACAATGTTATGCGTGTCTGCTAAAGCGGCAACCAACTGATCAGCTCGAGCGTTGCCTTCTACAAGACCTCCAGGGAGCCTAGTATGGCTCTTTATATGCATGATAAAAACCCGATGTGTACGATGATTAACAGTATTTCGTAAGTCGACAAAAGCCTGAAAAAGGGTGGGATTGTTTACATGTCCTAACAAGGCCCTTTCGATTCGTTGTACTACACCTGCCACATATAAAGAATCAGTCACAATGTTTAAATCTTGAATGTTCCAGCGGTTAAGCACAGCAATCACTGCTTTAAGCTCCAAAATCTGTACAGATGTATCGCAAACAAAGCGTTCTGATTGCCATATTCCATTCTCCTTCCAAACAAATCCTGCCATTTTGGTCTTGCTGCTGGCATCTGTAAATACTGTTAAAGCCTGTAAAGGTTGTCGACTAATGACAGGAACAGCAGTCATTGTTAAAGCAGTTTTAAATAGTGGATGCTTTGGATAATGGTTGTCAATTTGATAGGAGTGAGAAGGACATAGATGATTCACACATAGCCTGAATTAGGTCCAGTGCATACGGCACAACTACTCGATCCGGTTCCTTTCCAGCAATAGATATTGCTCGCCGAACACCTTTTCGGATAATACTTGCTATCGCATCCACACGTGATGTTATTGTTTTATGTCCTCTGGCTGATAAAAATAACCATTCGATAATTCTGAGGGGATTAGACTGTTGTTCACACCATTGTCCTAAAAAAGCTGATACTTCTGACTCTGTATTATATACAAACAATTGTCATGCTTGAACAGGGTCAATACAAGCTGCAGAATTAACACTCAATTTCAGGGAAATATTATCCAGGGCGTGTTTAGCTGACGCTGTTAGAGACCTAGGTTCTTGAGGATTACAATTTCCTTGCAACAACTTAAATAAAGGCTGTAAATCTGTGTTAGTAATGCCACAAATACTGCGGATCCACTGAATATCTCCCACCAATTTCTGTAGATCATTTAATGTTTCCACTTTCTGTATTATTGATAGCTTCTGTGGCCTAACAGTAGATTCAGTTAAAGTCATCCCTAGGTATTTCCATGGCTCAGTCCGTTGTACCTTTCCAGGGGCCACAACGAGTCCCATTATATTTAGAGCTTCTATCAGTTCTTGAATCAGTTCTTCAGAGATGGGTGTTTTTTGGCAAAGCAACAAATCATCCATATAGCGATACAAAATACAGTCGATATGATGTTCTCGAAAGGGTCGTAGAGCTAAATCCACATACCATTGACATATTGTGGGAGAATTTTTCATGCCCTGTGGTAACACTACCCAATGATATCTCTCAGAAGGTTTTGCTCTATTTGTAGAAGGGACAGAGAAGGCAAATTTTTCATAATCCTCCGGATGCAAAGGTATTGTAAAAAAACAATCTTTCAAATCAATAACCACAATGTCCCAGCCCTCAGGGAGCATGGATGGATTGGGTAATCCTGGCTGAAGTGCTCCCATGTCCTGCAGAACTGCATTAACTGCTCGCAGATCTTGTAACAGTCTCCATTTTCCAGACTTCTTTTTGATGGTAAACACAGGTGTATTCCACGGACTGGTAGAAGGGACAAGGTGTCCAGCATTCAATTGTTCTTGCACGAGATCCCTTAAATGAGCGAGCTTCTCAGTTGGTAGCGGCCATTGCTCCACCCATACAGGAGTATCAGTTAACCAGCTCAGTTTTAAAACAGGACGGGGGTCGCTTGCTACAATGGCCGCCCCTAAAAAGGCGTTTGTAATACACATCCCCACTGAGACAAGACATCTCGCCCTAATAACCAGAGTGTCGTATGCAGTACATATGGTTTCACTTGTGCTCCGAGACCTTCTTTGTCATCTATAATGGTAACAAAATGTGCACTTTGCTGTGTAGGGGATGCTCCTCCAATTCCTACAACCACGTTGGATGCCATAATCAAAGGCCAAGAAGGTGGCCATGCAGCATATGGTATAATGGTGACATCAGCTCCAGTGTCAAGCATGATTTGTTCAGAGCGGATCTTAACTCCATCATTCCCAAGTATTGTGACTGTTCTCATAGGCTTATTGTTGGTGATCAATTGTGAAAAGGCAACAGTCACTGGTCCCGTAGACCCAAATCCTTGATCGCCTCTTTCGCGATCTTGACTCTTAATAACATGTGCTCGAAACGGAATTAATTGAGCAATACGGTCACCTTTATGCAATGTGGCTGGAGGGTTTAGAATTCTCACCATTATCCCAATTTGTCCAGTATAATCAGAATCAATTAACCCAGGAATAATCATAATTCCTTGCTTCGATGCCGAGGATCGTCCTATCAATAATGCACTAAGTCCATGTCCTAACGGTCCTGTAACTGCGGAAGGAACTACATGCACTGAATCATCTACTATTGTGATGTCGACTCCCACGGCCAAATCGAGGCCTGCACTTCCTCGGGTGGCTGCTGAGAGCTCGTCAAGGCAGCCGCCACTTGGGGGAATTTGAGTGTCTTGGCGCCCCCCGGAAAGGCGCTCTGCGAGGAGTTTCCCGGCAAGGGGCTCCCGTCTTTCTTGAATTTTGATCGACACTCGCTGGCCTTATGCCCAAATTTATCACATCAGTTACAGGTACCGGCAAATGGCGCTGTTATGGTAGCTTTCTTTGCCTGAGGACATTGTCGCTTAAAATGATCAGGTTTACCACATGAAAAACATCCTTCCTTTTTCCTAGCATTTTTAAGTCCAGGATCTCCTTTTCCCTGACTTGTAACAGGTCTTAAAGCTGCAGCAAGGGCTCTTGCGTGGATAGTAGCCTTTTCTTGCTCCTCCAATAATGGTGGCAATCGTGAACATGCCTCAACCATCTGTGTCAGGCTAGCACCTCGTGGGAGACTGGCAATCACTTGTTGGCATCTTTGATTTGCATTTTGATATGCCAGATCTTTCCCCACCGCTGTTTTAGCATCAGGTGTAAGATTAGGTGCAGTATCCAGTGCCTCTTTCAATTGATCAATAAATTGCATATATGGCTCATCCGGCTTTTGCTTCACTTGATGATAAGGCAGTCTCGGTTTTCCAATTTGAGGCAGCTCTTGAAGCGCCTCTAAGGCCAGTGCCTGAGAGTGTTGTGTTATACGAGGGTGCAAAGCTGCCTGTGCTGCTCCATTACAATACTGTCCTGTCCCCATAAGTGGATCAAGTGTAACAAATCTTAAAGGATCATGTCCATCCAACTGATGGAGGTTGTTTACCATTGCAATCTCACATTTTTCCTGCCATCTATCTTTAAACATCATAAAAGCAGTAGGGGGAAGAATAATCTCCAACAGTGCTCTGATATCAGTCGGCACTAAATCTTGATTGCGAAAAAAAAGATTGTATCACGGTCATAACTTGTTTATTGTCATACCCAAAGTCCATGACTGTTCTTTGTAACTGATTCACAGTCTTCCAGTCAAATGGATGCCACACCCGCTGGTTCCCTTGCACGACAACTGGCATTGCCATGACACTAGGTGGCAGCATCTGCCCTTCTATAACTGCATGATCAATCACCCCCTTCCATCTCTGCCCGACAGTATAATTAGGGTCCTGTGGGGGGGGCGGATCAGGCGCGGGAGGACTGGATGCCGAGGAAGCGGCATTGTTTTCATGTCCTTTTCTTTCGTCTTTGCCCTGCAGCCATCCAGCAACCCATTTTAATGGAGTCGTTGAACTAACTTCCCCTCCTCCCTTCTCTAACTCTTTATATTTTGCGTATGCTCGCCGTTCCTTTGATGTAAGCCCATTTCCAAATTTACCTCTCAGATAACTATCCGCCTCTTCTGGAGTCATCTCTCCGTCCTCTAACAGCTGCATTACCCAAGCTCTGGCTCTTTTTTCCTTCTCTCTCAATTTCTCCTCAGTAATCTGAGTCTCTTGTGGGGGTCTCTTAGAATTATTTTGCCCACCGGGCGCACCCCTAGCTTCTGGCCCACAGACGCTCTCTTCAACTGCTTTCAAACCATCCCTTATGGCTTGATGAGCCTTTTTATACGCCTCACGAATAGCCTGTTTGGCTGACCCACAATCTAGCCGTTGCATTTCATCCAAAAGGTCAGACATTGCTCTCTCTTGTTCTTTTAACAGACTAGCAAGCTGTTCAGAATGAGGTTTAGGATAGACTGCCCGAGACGACTCATCATCCACATCCATAGGGAGCGGCACTTTAACTGGGTCTATGGAATTCGACAAAGTATCAGGAGGAGGTGAACCAGGCAAAGGTGGGGCAGAGGGCATTGTTGGCGGCACCCGGGGTTCGATCTCAATCCTAGGACCTGCCCAAAATTCCCTTTCTGACACGGGACACACAACTTTACAGGACGCAGGCACACCATCAAATAACAAGTTCTTTTCCTCCTTCTCTTTCTCCTCCTTGTCACTCTCCTTCCCCTCAGCGGCAGCAATCGCACGAGCAGCGGCAGCAGCAACACAAGCCCGACCTTTCATTGCTTCCAATATCACTCGCACACTTCGATAAGTAGGTGCTAATTTTCTCGCTTCCTTTTTCCCTGCTTGAATCGATTCCCACAAATCAGTCCCAATAGATTTCCAAACTTCTTCATCATACAACTGATCAGTATTAGTGATTAATATCCTACGTCTACACCAGAGAAGCAGCGTGGCTAAATCCCCTTCCTTGAGATCCACCTCTGTCTCCTCTGCGAGCTGCATCAAACTTCGAACTGCAGCCTTTTCTGTCGCTGATGCAGCGAGCCCCATGCTGTCGGTATCTAAGCCCCTACTTTCCCGGCTTAGCGCGGATCCGCTCCTGCCTCTCTCGGGCAGCCCGGCTTACCTCCGATAACGCCGGCCGACAGCCCCCGCCTTCCTCCGGCTTCTGTTCAGGCGATTCTATCAGAATCAGCGACGATTCTATCACGTCGTAAATCACGTCGATAGTAAATCACTCACGTTGATAGCAGGTCACGTCGGCACGTCGGCACGTTGGCACGTCGGGGTCACCATTTGTCGGGGTCACCATTAGCCGGGGTCCTTATTTCTCCGTGCGGGGACAGGAATGACACAACACCAATATGATGATCAGGTCGTCCACCTTTATTTCCCAATCCTGGTTACATTTATATCCTACTAAGTTCCGTACACGCGCTCATCTATCTTCTAATAGGCTACAGGTTATCTGCACGTGCTGTTCATGCGCCTCTACAAGCATTTGCATTGGTTAATTGCAATTAGCACGTAAAGCCCAAAACTTGCCAAAAACTCCCTTATCTCATACCCTGTTTTGCTCAGACTTGTGTGCTTTTGCTGACCACAGGTGTTTCTCACTTATCTGCTATCTTGTGTGTTTTTGCCAGCCTTATTTTGCTGGCCTTGTCTTCATCCTTGCATTCTTCTGCCTGCACTAACTTCCCTCCAGCGCGGCCTAGACTCCTACAATCCATTTAAGGAGGCTCACAGAAAATAATAAAGGAAACTTGTTGAGTACCTTTCCCCTTGGCCCCCTTAAAACTGCAGTTACATTTCTAGTAGACACGGGTGGTCCGATCTCAGCGCTCCGAGCTGATATGGCGAATTGCAATGGCATTCTCCCTGACAAAAAACAGATCTGGGTTACAGATGTTTTTGGATGCTCTAAGCCACAACTGACCACTTGGGTGAAATGCTGGTTACCTGGGAATGAAGCTGCAACAGAGGCTATTATGATCTTGGGAAATTTTCCCACAAATATCCTGGGACTTCACCTATTAAAGGGACAAGCATGGGTGCATTCAAAAGGAAAGGAGTGAAAATTTGTGTTCCCAACTGCCTCTGTTAGACTTTTACAGCAAGCGCCTGCACTTCCTCCTTACGTTTTCGTAGGGGTGGAAGTAGTATCGGGGCTCACCCAGGCTGAGGCTGTTGCACGGGCAACTGGAGAAAATACAGTAAAAGGGTTGAAACTATGGTTTAGTCACTTACCAAAACCTCAATCAATTCAATCAGACAACGGCAGCCACTTTACTGCCGGGGTGGTGCAGGAATGGGCAAAAGGAGAAGGAATACAATGGGTGTTTCTTCTCCCTACTACCCACAAGCTAATGGAATAGTAGAGAGGACAAACGGGCTACTGAAACGAGCTCTTAAACCTCATGATGCAGGATGGCCTACCTGGCTCCCTGATGCAGTTCCCAAAATAAATAGTCGCTGGGGAACAAATGGGTGCCCCAGACTCACCTCATTTTACCCCAGGCCTCCCTCTCTACTTCCTGGAGAAAAGGACCAGAAAGGCTCGTCAAACCTGTTACATTATCGGGGACAGCCAGTTTTAGTGGACCTTCCGACAGTGGGGGAGGTACCCCTAACCCTGAAGACACTGTTACCGTAAAAGCTGGCAGAGGAACTCAGAGTCTTATATCAATTTCCCATATCTGGCCCTAAAACATATTTGTGAACAACAGCTACAACATTGAGTCATGATACGTGCTAGAACACAGACACAAATTATCATTATGATCATCACAAACAAGCTTTTCAACCATGTCCAATCTGGTAACTAAGAGGTGAGCTTATGCAATAATTCCTCAGAACCCCATGATGTGTCATCGCTGGTAATCTGATGCAGGATTTTTGTTTGTTGCCAAATTTTGGTCAAATCAGTCTTTATTCTACCTGATTGGTCAACGTACATGCAACAGCTAGTATTTACAACGGTGCACACTCCACCTTGGGAGGCTAATAGCATATCTAAAGCTATTCTCTTTTGCAAGACTATTTGTGACAGACTAGAGACTTCTGTTTGCAAAGCTTGTATTGCATCTGAGGTTTCGTTTGTAATAATTTCTAGCGTTGCTGACATATTCACTATTGTCTTTTTTAACTCACTCCCAACCAAGGTAGGAACCACCGAACAAAAGAATGAAACGTGGTGGGCCGTTTGCTATAGCATTTGGGGTTCTCTTTCCTCGAATTAAGCTTCTCATTCGTGCCAATCCTTGCAACGTATGGTGAGGAAGAGAATGAGGTAAAATTTGTCCTAATTCACAAACCACTTTTCCTTTACCAAAAGGCAAAGCTTTTGTACCCCACATATCATCACATAACCAAACCCAGCCTAATCCTTGGGGAGGAAGTATTCCAGTATAGTTTAATAAAGTAAGGTTGGCTATTACTGACGTGTTCAAAGGAATGCTATAATTACAATAAAAAGGTTCCAAAATTGTCTCAGTGTCATCCTCTACAGTAACAGCTATGCAAACTGCTTGATTTTCTTCACTGTAAATTGTGATCAGATCAAAAATTGGGAAAGGATTGTCAGTATTGTTTTGAAAGGTTCACCGGCTCTCGTTTCCCCACAGAGCTTGTGTGCTATTCTCTTGGGTTTCATTTAAAATCACTCCCAACAAACTGTATGAGTTGGTGCTCCAGGGCATCTCAGTACATATCTAACAAGAACTTTGGTTAGTAATATTTGCCAGATCTGCCATCAATTGTACATGTAAATTGTTTTCCCAAGAAATAGTTGGGATGACACACCATAGGATTATGGTTAGGACACAAAACTTAAATATGTTTTTCCACTCAGGAATGTCTAGTAAATTTCAGAGTAAGGAGTGACTTCTGTTCTACTGTCCATGGGGCTGTAGCTCTCTTAACTCTAGAATAGTGTACCCAAGGTCCTTTTTCAGCCACCTTCAGGGCAGTGTAGGTAATCAACAAGACCTGGAAGGGTCCTTGCTACTTAGTTCTTAGTGGTTTGTCCTTCTTAGTTCTTAGTGGTTTGTCTTGACATAAACCCAGTCTCCTGGCTGAAATGGATGCGCTGGAACGTCTAGTCCACTTGGTCGATGTAGGACCACTTGGTTATGGAGCTTCTGGAGAGTCTTGCCCAAAGCCAGCAGGTGTTGTCTGAGATCCTGCCTTCCCTGTAAAAATAAATCTCCAGGAACAAAAGGCAATTGGTAAGGTCGCCCATACATTAGGTCACATGGACTCACACAGTTTCCTCCTGGTTGTATTCGTATTCTTAACAAAGCTACTGGTAAAGCTTGTAACCAAGTTAAAGAAGTTTCTTGACATATCTTACTCAATTGCAATTTGATTCATGCGTTTTACCTTTCCACTAGCTTGAGGTCTGTAAGGGGTATGCAAATCTCACTTAACTCCCAGATATTCTCCTACCTTTTTAACAACTTCTGCAACAAAATTTTGTAAGGAACTGAAAGAAGTAATGCCTCAAACATTCATCGACACAGAAAACCTCAAGGACAAGCTGTGGCCTTTGGATTAGTCTAAGGAATGTCACCCAAGGAAGCAGGAGTGTATCAAAGGATGCACCCCCCACTCCCTTGCAGTTGCATTGTCAAACTCCTTAGATAAGCCTCAAAGGGGGAGACATGGACTGAGCAAAACCAAATGTTTATCACTGGCTCCATCGTGTAGCCATTTGTGACTCTACTGTGTACGCCAGACACCATGCGTGCATTGCTAACGAACCGATAAGAGGAGCCGGATGACTGCTCAAGAAGCATGAAGTCAGAAAAAACCTGTGGGACCAGAGGCAACACTAAAAGTGGGCAGATATGCTAATCAGCTGATACGATGAACTTAAAAGGCAACAGAAAACTTTGCCGTGTATGCACCCACCATCGAAGCTAGATCCGTGTGCACCCACCACCCGAGATTAGCGGACCTGAGACAACGCTGGATCCAGGGGTGGTGATTCGGATTTCCTTGACTCCCTTTCCTTTCCTTTCCTTTCCTTTCCTTTCCTTTCCTTTCCTTTCCTTTCCTTTCCTTTCCTTTCCTTTCCTTTCCTTTCCTTTCCTTTCCTTTCCTTTCCTTTCCTTTCCTTTCCTTTCCTTTCCTTTCCTTTCCTTTCCTTTCCTTTCCTTTCCTTTCCTTTCCTTTCCTCTTTCCCCTGTCCCCTTGTCCCCTTGTCCCCTTGTCCCCTTGTCCCCTTGTCCCCTTTCCTTTCTTATAGATTTATAAGAGACCACATTGCTTATTATCCTTTTCCAAGTTTAAATTGTTCTCTACCGCAAGTAGAACATTTTAACCGGTCGTTTGGTGTCGTTTCACCTTAATTTAACCCGAGGGGATCACAGAACCGTTGCGACTCTCTGGGCTTCCAGTCCAGGTCGTGACAAATGGGGACCCCTATCTGAAGACATATCTGCCGGTACACCAAACCAGGGTAATATTTGATTTAGCATTTGTTTCCCTACTTCACGTGCCATATTGGTGCGACAGGGGTAGGCCTCTGGCCATCTGCTAAACATGTCCACCAAGACTAGGAGGTATTTATAACCTCCTGTCCTTGGTAGTTCAGTAAAGTCTATTTGCCAATATTCCCCTGGGGTTATTCCTGGTTTTGTTATCCCTAAAATTACTCTCTTACCTGTGTTAGGATTATTTGCTTTACAGATCTCACATTTTTCAACTACCGATTTTACAGTCTCTGCCATATATCTGCTAAGTAAGGTCTTTCTTAAATGTTTAATCAGACTTTCTGTTCCCCAATGAGTGGCTTCGTGCTCTTTTCAAGCCACCTCTCTCATTAGACTAGGGGTGAGTATTATTTGCCTTTGAGGGGTTATTGCCCAGCCATCTTTCTGTTCCTTTGCCCCCAAATCACAAATAAATTTTCTATCGTGTTCTTCACAATGCAGGGTTTGGTCCAATATCCTTGGTACTTTTTCAGGAATCAAGGCTAGAATTTTTGCTTTGGCCGCTTCTTTTGCTGCTTTGTCAGCCAATTGATTTCCTCGCATGGCAGCATCGTTATCTCCTTTCTGATGAGCTTTACAGTGCATAACTGCCACTTGCGCGTGTAGCTGGATGGCTTCCAATAGTTTCAGAATTTGGCTTGCATGTTTTATTTCGCTTCCTTGGGAGGTCAAAAGTCCTCTTTCTCTCCAAATAGCCCCATGAGCATGTATCACGCTAAAAGCATACTTTGAGTCTGTCCACACATTTACTTTCTTTCCTTGACTTAATTCCAATGCTCTGGTCAAGGCTATAAGCTCAGCCTTCTGTGCAGAGACATTATAGAGCCTGTGCCTCTATAATGGCGTCTGTTGCAACCACGGCGTATCCTGTTTTCCTTATTCCGTTCTGTACGAAACTGCTTCCATCCCGTAAGTCCCAGTCTGCATCCAAAAGTGGTTGTTCTTTTAAATCTTTCCTGCTGGAATAGACTTCATCGATGGTTTGCAGACAATCATGCTCAGGAATGCCTTCTGGAGTTGAAGAGGATAAAAATATAGCTGGGTTAACGATGGCAGTTGTTTTCAAGTTCACATCATCCTGTTCTAATAAGGCAACCTGATACTTCAGCATTCGGCTTGGAGATAGCCAATGTCCCCCCTTTTGTTCCAGTACTGCCAGTACCGAATGGGGGGCATATACAGTCATCTTCTGACCCAAAGTCAATTTCCAGGCCTCGGTAATCAATATCACAGTTGCAGCTACTGCTCTCAGACACTCCGGCCATCCTTGGTTAGCAGCGTCTAGTTGTTTGGAAAAATAAGCAACAGCTCTCTGTTCAGGCCCTAAAAATTGGGTCAGAACTCCAAGGGCTACTCCTTGCCTCTCGTGTGTGAACAGTTCGAAAGCCTTAGTTGGGTCAGGTAAACCCAAAGCTGGAGCTCTCATTAAAGATGCCTTGAGTCTCTTGAATGCGGCCTTACACGCATCATCCCATTGTAGAACACTCTGCAGTTTTCAGCGGTTGAGACAGCGGTTTTACTAATAGTCCATAATTAGTAATCCAAAGGCGGCACCATCCGACCATTCCCAGAAAGGCACGCAGCTCGTGTGGAGTTCCAGGTTCAGGGAGCTTACAGATAGCCTCCTTTCTTTCCTGGCTCAACCTTCGGTGTCCTTGGTCAATTTCAAATCCCAGGTATAAAACAGTCTCTTTAGCTATCTGTGCCTTTTCCTTTGAGACTCGATAGCCGCTCAGTCCAAGAAAATTCAGCAGGTCAATCGTCATCTGGACACATTCTTCTCGAGTTTCTGTTGCTTTTAATATATCGTCAACATGCTGCAACAACGTCCCTTTCGAATTAGTCTTTTTCCACTGTGCCAATTCTTTTGCTAATTGATTTCCAAAAATGGTAGGGCTGTTCTTAAAACCCTGTGGGAGCACTGTCCATGTCAGTTGTGTTTTGCAGCCGGTCTCAGGGCTTTCCCATTCAAAGGCAAACAGTTCCTGGCTCTCCTGACTCAAGAGAATACAAAAGAAAGCGTCTTTTAAATCAATCACTGTAAGCCATCTCAATTTTTCATGGGTTTGCTATTACAGGGTGTATATCTTCTACTATTTTATTAATTGCTCTTAAATCCTGTACCAACCGGTAATCTTTCCCATTAGCTTTCTTTACAGACAATATCAGAGTGTTATATTTTGATTCGCATTCTGTTAGTAATCCAAACGTGTGAAATTGATTTACTAGAGGTTCAAGCCCTCTTTTCGCTTCTATTTTCATTGGATATTGTTTCAATCTTACCGGCCTGGCTCCCTGTTTCAGTTGAATCTTTACCGGTTCTGCTGCCTTTGACCATCCAGGTATTCCGCTCACCCACATGATAGGAATCACAGCGTCCTCTACTTCACCCTGAATACTAGATACTATATTATCAATAAAGTAAATTGTGGCTTCCTCTAGTTTTGATGGGGTTACAATAATGGACATTTTCCCTTTTTCCAACTTGGTTTCTGCTTCTAACTTTTCCAATAAATCCCTTCCTAGCAATGCCCTAGGTGAATTTGGCAGATACAGACATTGGTGTGTTACCCAATGTTTTCCAAATTTAAACTTAATTGGTTTGAAGAATGGACAGTTTTCCCCAGCCCCTGTGGCACCAATAACTGTTAATGTTTCTTGACTAAGTGGTCCTTCTGAAGTGTTTAACACAGAATAGGATGCCCCAGTATCAACTAAAAATTCCACCTCCTTTTTTGCCAGCTGGGCTGTAACCAGAGGCTCTGCTGGGGTAGAGGTCTCCGGTCCCCTTCATGCTGTTTCTATATTCATTAGAGGAGTTTGAGAAGAGTTTTTCGCTCTCAACTGAGGGCAATTCTTTTTCCAGTGTCCCATCTGCTTACAATATGCACATTGCTCTACACTCAGCCCCATCCTCTTATTTCCTCCCATGGCATGTCCTCTGCCCTTGTTACCTCCGTGCAACCCCCTCTGGGGAGTTTGAACTAAAGCAATGGTGGTCCGATTACGATAAGCCTCCCAAGCCACATCCAATATTTTACCTAAATCATATTGATCGCTCCCTTTCAGCTTTTGCACCTTCCTCCTTATATCTTCCGATGATTGCCCTTTTATCAGGTGCCCTAATTCTCTCTTCCCTTCCTCTGAATCTGGGTCAAGAGTAGTGAATTTACGCATCGCCTCCTTTAATCTTTCAACAAAACTAGATAGTGACTCATTAACATCTTGTTTAATTTCATAAAGCTTAGACCAATTCACTGCTTTAGGAACCGCATTTTTTAATGCCAAACAAAATCCACTTTTGGTATTGTCCTAAAGCCTGTCGATCCTCGTCTTTGTTAGGATCCCAGTCAGGATCAGCCACAGGCACATGTAAGTCTACATTTCCTTGTAGGCTTCCTGCTGTTATATGTTGTTCCACCACACTCCTAGCAGTGCGAATAATCATTTCCCTGTCGACACATTCAAAGATGTGGTACATCATGGCTTGTATATCTTGCCAGTCAGGATCCTGAGTGCAAATCAGAGTTTCGAATGCACTCGCGACCCGGTCAGGATTTTCCCTGTAATTTCCTGCAGTATGCCTCCAAATATTCAAATCATTGATAGTAAAAGGGACTTTTATCGTTACTGGACCAGCATTTCCCACAGCCTGTCTGAGGGGCACAATTATCATTTTTTCCAGCCTCCTCCTCGTTCGTCCAGCCACCGGACTAAACCCGTCTGCTTCCCCGGACGCAGCTTCCTCTTTCATTATTTGCTCCAAATCTTGATTCTCAACACCACCCGCGGCTCCCGCCGCACCATCCACAACTCCATTCACAACTCTACCCCCTTCTGGGGGCTATCATTAAATCCAAGTCCTCCTCCGGACTTTCCAAATGCCTAGCACATAGTTGTCCTATACTACACAGAGAACAACAGCGCTTGAGTGGCTTCTTAAGATCTTTCTCTAAAGATAACACAAGCAGATCCTGCAGCTAGATGTTAAACCCACAATCTTTTTGCCACTCAGGATGTTTCCTTAAAGTGAAGAACATATGTGCATAAGCTACTTCATCCCATTTTCCTTCCCGTCTTAAAAATAACATTAGCTGTAGCAAGGTGTTATAATTCAATGTACCATTCAGCGGCCACTTCTCCCCAGATTCCAGGTTATACAACGGCCACCACTGATTACAATATTTTATCAAAGTCTCCCAAGTAAGCGAGCCACCCGGGGGTCCACCGATTTGTTTCCAATGTGGCAAAATGCAACCCAATGGGGACTTTTTCAAGATCCCCCCTTTGGAGGCAGTGGTACCCATGATCCTGACCTCCGTTCAAATACAATGTCCAGACAAACAAACCTCTATCCACTGCACAGGACGTCTCCTGTGACTAATGTGGATGGGCAAACAAGATTAAAGAATGCTTTTCAAAAGAGAGAGAGAAAAAAAAAAATCAGGGGTGTTACCAGTGTCCCGAGTCAGTCCGGGGATCTGTGGTTCCTTCTCAGGAAAAGTTCCCGACGCCAGCGTGAAGGTCCCAGAGACTCCCCGGATCCGTGGGAAACACAGCAGAGTGTCCCTGTTCAGGTGCCAAAATGTTACTGTAAAAGCCAGCAGAGGAACTCTCTAAGACTCGTTCTGGAGTGTTAGCAAGCAGGCATTCTTTATTGCAGCGCTGGGCACACACGCGAATGGCTTCGCAAAGGTGAGCGTGCCCCAGATCTATAAGTGGCAGCTAATATACAGTGAGATTATGCATATTCATAACTTTTCTGAGAAATGAGTTACATATGCATTAGATTTCCTGGAACTAATTACGATATCTGCATCCTAATTACACATGCGCTTTCTTGCTGGGTGGTGGTCTCGTGGGGTCCCTGGGGGTCGTTGGTAGTCTTCCTCACCGTGTCTGCTGGTTGACCTCAGTGCTCACGCATGCTCACAAAGGTCTGTTTAGGAGGTGTTGTGCAGCTGTGTTGTGTCGTGAGCTGGTTTGTTTTAGTTTGTCCTGACCTTGTTCCCGTTATCTTTAAGAATAGGCCCCGACTGTCTTATCTTCAAACCCCTTTCTTCTTTACGAAAGCACCAACCTTCAGCTGTGTCTGCACATTCCAAAAGTTACATTGACCTACTCTATTCTCAGTAAAAAAAAAAAGTTAGCAAGACATTTTGGCTTACAGTGGTAACTCCACAAATCTAGCCCTCCTTCTTGCAAAGTTACGTTTATATACTTTTACAAAATAGGGAAATGCTATACATTATATTCTGATTAGTTCATTGTGTTACATACTCATCTTAAAGTTGTATTACCTTTTTATTTATCTACGCATGCTTGCTAACGGGGGGGGGGGGGGGGGGGGGGGGGCGGGGGGGGCAGGCAGTTAAACTTAGGCTACTGTTTCCTAGGGGTGGGTTTTTTTTAACATTACAATTGTATTAAAATGAGGATAGGCTACTTTCAGGCAGTTTGATTCAGCAACTGGTGAGTTAGCAGATGTTTCCCTTATCTAGGTTTTACAATGTTGACTCTTCAGGGTCACTGTGTTAGGTTTTACCAGTTCCTTATCGGTTCCTTGCATTCTTTCACAGTCCTCCTTCCATCATTCATCACCACTACGGCTGCATTTGGAGACAGCCAGGCACCCAATTTCTCTCTTCTTCAATGTTCTTTCTCCAGAAAGGCATTTCTCACTGGGACCTGCTGACTATGCCAAATGTTTTGCACCTGGAGGTGCTGGTCCGTTATGATCCCGGTAAGAAAGGCACTCAGACTCTGTAAGGTATCATTTTAGAATGCGATTTATTAGAGCTAACACTATAAAGAAAGAGACAATAGTATAGATAGTAGATATAATAGTACAGACCTAGTATAGACCTTACGTCCCTGTAGATGCTGGGAACCCTGAGCTGTGTAGCACTGAACAGACCTCCAATCCACGCACAGCACACCATGCAGACCCCTTCAGTCATTCACGCTATTATAGGATTTTCTTGCAAGAAAACAACTCTATTCATCATTTCTACTGTCAAAACAGAAACTATGTTCTCATGAGAATTTCTTGCTGCACTGTTTAGATGAAGGCAAGGCCACACAGGTGGTGTAATCACTGGTACCGATTGGGAGCTGTCGGAGGCTCCTCTATTACAATGAGCTGTCCGGGTTTACCCCGCGGCCAAGGGATTTGTGCATCACAACGCAGGCCTGGGCCTACTCAGGTTAACTGTTATGTGGATCGCTAACTCCTCGACGTACATTGGTGTTCTGGTCAGGATCGTTACAACATGCCCACATTTTTCTACCTGACTGAGTAAATTGCTTTTTCCTGTCAGCTGTAGAACTGTTCCACAGACACACCCTTTGTTGGAAGTGTGGGAAAAGCAAAACAGCGAAAAAACTGCAAAACACACATTTCCTTAACACATGGTGCCCAGAACAAACACAGGACGGGATGGAGATCCAGTGATTTGTGTTGCCATGGCACCAAGGAGGAATGCGAAGTGAGGTGGAGGCCATGCGGTACTGTTCTACTTTTCTCAAGGAACATTTGACACGACTATACAAATTGATCTCCTGCTCTTCCCCTTCTCTCAAGGACTGTTTTGCAGTACTCTGCAGACCTTATCTCTCATTCTTCCTTTTTTCCCACAAAACCAGCGCACACCTTGCACCGAGGAATGTGCTGTGTCGTTACTCAAGAAACAATGGCTTGACCACAGTCCCACCCACTCACACATACACACTTAGATAAATACTACCCTGAGTTTGTATCTAACTTGGAGGGATGATAATCCGATACCAAATCGGAGGGACAGATCGATGGGTTTGTGCTCCTCACACACACACACTTCCCCCCCTCCCCCGAGGAGAAACACCTTTTGGTAAGATTTGGGCCCTCAGCTACGCCGAGTGATTACCCGGGAATTAAGTGTGTGTGATTGCAATCGTTTTTTGTGTGCAGTGCTATATAGCCAACCTGCAGTTTGTGCATCTATCGTAGGCAATCTCAAAGAATCTGTAGATGTTGCATCAGAATAAACCGTACTATTTGTGAACCTGACGGCTTCTCTTGAATGCAACTGGACCTACAGCATGTGGGCTGTTCGTGCATCTGGTGTCAGGCCTATAGTTACGGCCATAATTGGCATAGCTATTAAGAGATAAGTGCAGCTGCCCCTAGCCCCTCTGATCTCTGAGGACCTGCTAGAACGCAAGGGGATTCATCTCTTACCAAAATAATTCATTGTGGGAGACATTGGCCTGTCAGCTCTGCGCAGCCCCTGAGAAGCAGCAAGGCTTTGATGAGAAACAGGCCTTGGGAGAAAGATAAGAAACTGCTGAGTTGTGCCAAGGTGACAGAGGAAAACAATGGGCAGCTGCAACACTGAACTGTGGAAAAGTACTGAACTGTGAGAAGTTACTGCTGCGTGAACAGCGCGTGAACGAGAGGGTGATTGGTCTGCACAGCGCGTGTTAGAGTGGTCTTATGCTGATAGGAGAAAAGGTTGATAGCTGTCTAATTGCTGATTTGCTAATTATGAAGTAAGAGCTTTGGCAAGAGCATAAGTATGTACTATTGGAAAAATAGATGCCTTTGCTTGATAACTCTCATAGAGTTGTGCAGGTCCGATATCCTCCCGCAACAAATGGTGACCCCGATGTCCCAGGACGGAGCGCAGAAGACGCCACGGGAGGATCCCCGATTGGAGGTACTGTCTGCAGCGGGGTGTGACAGGGAGGATGGAAAACAGTCGATCGACGGAAACTCACCCGGGAGAGGTGATCAATCGGGGGCAGCATGGGGCAGAACATGTCCGCAGAGGAGACGGCCACTGTCAGACTCCTGCAGCATATACTCTCTAAGAGAGGGATAACTTATAACGAAACTTCTGTGCGAAGGTTACTTAAATGGTGCAGAAACCACGGCTATCCTGCTGATACCCTCACAGCCTTTGAACCAGCAAAATGGGCTGAAATAGGTGACCAATTACTGGGACGTCAGTCACGTTGGGAAGGACTGCATTTTTCTGTTATTAAAGAACTACAGAAAAGCATTAATGAGAACGGACTTAAAAACTCATTTACAACAGGTATACTAGAGGCAATTGCTCACAGCTGTACTCAGCATTCGCACCCCCCCCACCTGCAAGCGCGGAGTTGGCAGCGGTGGCCCTGGGCCTCCCTGAGTCCCCCCCCGCCGTGGAGCGACCGCCTGCAGCCGAGTCTGGCACCGTGCCCCCGGCGTGCGTCCGTCCCGCCTCCCCTGAACACCAAAAGCGGCAGTTTTTACAGAAGGTGCTGACACTGTGATGCGGCGTCCCTTGTCCATTCTGAAAGGACCAACTTTAAATCTTTCTGATGGTCAGTACACCAAAAGCCTTGATTTTAAAACAAAGAAGGGGGAATTCTCTGGATGCACCACATAATCAACTGGCAATGGCTTTATATATTCTTAATGGTGGTTTGATGTTTGTAGTATTTGTCATTTGATGTTGTGTGAGTAATAAGTGTAAGGGCCCCTTTGTGTGGGTGTGTGACTGTTCTGCGGGTGTGAGGCGCAGCCCAGCTGCAGCTGCGGAGTGCGGAGTTCTCTGACCCGCAGTTCCGTTATCCCGCGAGGGAAGAGCCGCAGAGGAACGAAGCGCAGGGCAGACTCTGTACCAGTGGGGGGGTAGTGCAGGACCAGTGAACATTCCTTAGTACAGAGCGCCCTAGTGCCCGCTGGGTCATCGGTGCTGCCTGTTTGTTCGGGCTCAGTGTTTGAAGTGTCACAGGTGAGATATCTCCTCTAGTGGGAGGCAGTAATTCTGTGTTAGTTGTCTTGAATTTAGGTGCATACTCTGTGGGGAGAGGGCACCCTTGTACCATCTGCCTGAGGGGGATATTGTCAGCTTAATCAGGTAGCGTTTTAAGGTAAAGTAGACGAGATGGGAAGCGGCCAGAGTGGGGGAACAGTCAAAAAGAGTCCCCTAGGCTGTATGTTAAAACGCTGGAAGAAGACAGGGGGACCTCCAGGCTCAAGTGTGAACAAAAAGACACTAATAACATATTGCAATCAGTGGTGGTTTATAATAATTTAGTCGATACCGAGCAGGCGTGGACCTAGCAGCCTCCGAGTCAGTAACATCATTAGATACCACGGTAGCCTTGATACCAACAGGAGTATATGGACCGTTGGGAAATGGAAGAAGTGCATTATTACTGGGAAGATCATCTACAACCTTACAGGGGTTGTTCGTTTTACCAGGGGTCATAGATGCCAATTATGAAGGGGAAATCAGAATTATGGCCTGGACCCCTGGACCCCCGTGTTCAGTAACAAAAGGGTCAAAAATTGCTCAGCTTGTTTATTTTACTGCGGCTCCCCCTAATAGTATGCCGAGAAGCCGGGGTGACTCAGGATTTGGATCAACAGGTACTCCTCGAATATTTTGGGCTCAGACAGTGACTCAAGGTCGACCTCTGGTAAAATGTGCCCTCACTAAAGCAGAAGAATCTGTTGAACTGACAGGCATTTTAGATACTGGTGCAGATGTGACCGTAATATCTGTGAGCAGATTGGCCGTTAGCTCGGGTAACTCAAGTGCTTTTCAGGTTTGGTGGTCATGCTGTAACATTTCAAAGCAAAGGTCTCATTCATGTAAGGGGCCCAGAAAACCGGGTAGCAAATATTCATCCATTTATATTGGAAACCCCTATTACATCATGGGGTCGTGACTATATGGCTCGATGGGGAACTCAAATTGGATCAAATTTGTCTTAAGGGCCACTGCAGCACAACCCACCCCTAAACCCACCCTGAAACTAACCTGGAAAACAGAATCACCTGTGTGGGTGGGTCAGTGGCCCTTGCCAATGGAACAGTTGTGCCACCTTAATGATTTAGTTCAGGAACAATTAAGTGCAGGACATCTCGTACCTACCACCAGTCCTTGGAACTCCCTGGTGTTTGTTATTTTAAAGAAAAGTGGTAAATGGTGACTTTTACATGATCTCCGACACATTAATGATGCCATGGAGGATATGGGTACGTTACAGCCAGGAATGCCCTCCCCAACAATGATTCCCCGAAACTGGCATCTTGTAATAATTGATCTAAAGGATTGGTTTTTTTCCATTCCCTTGCATCTGGATGATGCACCTAAATTTGCCGTCTCTGTTCCCAGTATTAATGTCAGTGAACCTGCAAGACGGTACCACTGGGTTGTTTTGCCACAAGGCATGAAAAATAGTCCCACGATGTGTCAGTGGTTTGTTGCAAAGGCTTTGAGCCCTGTTAGAATGCAGGTCCCCCAGGCTGTTATATATCATTATATGGATGACATCCTTATAGCAGCAGAAACACAGGAGATCATGGAAAAGGCTCTTGCTTTAACCAAAGACTCAGTATCTCAAATGGGGTTGCAAATAGCACCTGAAAAGGTACAGAGATCATCACCGTGGCAGTACCTGGGGTGGAGAATTTGTGAACAGACCATTGTCCCGCAACAGGTTAAACTTAAAACTGATGTTAAGACTTTAAATGATTTACAGAAACTGTTGGGAGCCATAAATTGGATAAGGCTGTTGTTGGGCCTAACTAATGATGATCTGCATAGCTTGATTGATATTTTGTGAGGAGATCCTTCACTGACATCACCCAGAGTACTTACAGAGAAAGCGAAACAAGATCTCCACCGTGTGGCTAACGCCATCTCAGAAACACAAGCATCGCGATGTGTGCCCGGCCATCCGTATCAACTGGTATTATTTAACCCTCCAGGGCAGCCCTATGCTCTGCTGTTTCAATGGGATGAAACACTTAGTGACCCTCTTGTTATTCTTGAATGGATTTATTTTTGTCACACCAAATGCACAAGATGGTCACTACTCATCCAGAAATGTTTGCCAAACTGATCATGAAAGGTAGGCAGCGCCTACTATTCCTTGCTGGTCAGGAACCTGTGTGTATCATTGTTCCGGTTACTATGCACATGTTACAGTGGCTAATACAAATGTCTTCGAGCAAGCTCGGCTTTCACATGCATTTTTTCCACCAAAATGCCAGGGCAATATAAAACCAGTTTTCTTTATCAAGGCGTCAGGCTAAAGACATCACTGCGACTTGCCCTGAATACCAGAGGACTCCCTCTCTTCAACAGCTAGTGGTGTCAACCCTCGGGGACTCACCTCCTCAGAATTATGGCAATCTGACGTCACTCCCTTTGCTGCATTTGGAACGTTAAAATATGTTCATGTGTCTGTTGATACCTTTTCTGGAGCAGTGTTTGCGTCCTGCCATACAGTGGGGAGTCAAGCATCTGACCGGCATTCCCCACTCACCGACCGGACAGGCCGTTGTGGAGCGTACGCATGGCACGCTAAAGTGTCTATTACAACAACAAAAAGGGGGAGATGGAGGATATCTATCTACACCTCATGAAAGGCTAAATAAGGCATTATATGTCATGAACTTTTTAAACATTTCCCCTGCCTCACAGGTGCCACTAATATTGCGTCACTTCTCGTCGCAGATACCAGATCAACAAGAAGTCCAGGGCAAGGCTGAAGTGTTAGCAAAAAACCTGGAGAGTGGTAACTGGGAAGGACCATATCCTTTAATAACCGGGGGAAGAGGTTATGCTTGTGTCTCCACAGGTCACGGTCCCCGGTGGTTACTGGCAAGGTGTGTGCGACCATACCTGAGGCGTGAGAGGCAGCTTTTGGTGGACACTCAGGAGCCGGCTGTGGGTGCTGTGGGTGCCCCTGTGCCGACAGTTTGCGGTCTCTTCGACTGATCATTCAAGCAGAATGTATGGGTAATGCTTGCTACTGCAATAGGACAAAATACACTATCTCTGTCCTTAATCACACTACAGTTGCCAACTCTTTTAAGAGAAAAGGCTAACAGTAATTGCAACTCCTTAATGAAATATATAGGCTTACTAGTCACTAGTGAAAGATGCAGCTTAGACAAAATGTAGTTATTAATAGGGATGAAATGCTGTAAGAATGTGTGTATTCAACTTTCTTTGTTTAGCCATGTTAAGAATTAAGAACTCAAGTGTTTAACCTTATTAGAAACTCCCTTGGTTTTCCCCCTTGAGTGGTGGCCAGGCTCTGGGTGGAACCCAACAGGAGGATGAAATCAGATGTTTCTGCTCAAAGAAAATTGCCAGTTATTTTGGCCTGCTGATTTAGATATATGAGGCTGGACCTGCTTGCAGCGATGTTGGATGCCTCACCTACGGATGGACGCATCGCGTAGGATTTCCGGTTTGCGAGGAAGGGCACTCTAAATTCTCGCTGCATCCAGGGTTCCCCAGCAATTGTGGATCTGACTGTTAGTACCCCATTAACTAAGTGTACTATTCTGTATCTTCCTTATTTTGTAATACTTAGTCATATGCTTTATGGCAGTGATGAGAGTGCTTGTGTGAAGAAGACGTGTGCTGAATCTGATTTTGTGTGCATCAGTGGTCAGTGTGTGCCTAACAGATGGCAGTGTGATGGGGATCCGGACTGCGAGGATGGCTCTGACGAGAGTGCTGAACTGTGCCATATGAGAACATGCCGGGTAAATGAAATCAGCTGTGGTCCTCAGTCAACCCAGTGTATCCCAGTGTCCTGGAAATGTGATGGTGAAAAAGACTGTCCTACTCTTTTCAACTAGTAACTGTAACTGCTGTTTTATTTTTACCCTTTTGTAGAATTGTTTTAGGTATACTGTGTTTTTTTGAAGTTTGTCTAAACCTTAATTGATAAAGCTCTGAAACAAGTCTTGCAGGTGCAGCTGTAAAAGAAAGAAGGGGGAGATGTGGGAGAAATCAGCCTGTCAGCCCTGCACAGCCTCTGAATCAACAGCTAGGCTTTGATGAGAAACAGGCCTTGGGAGAAAGATAAGAAACTGCTGAGTTGTGCCAAGGTGGCAGCGGAAAACAACGGGCAGCTGCAACACTGAACTGTGGAAAAGTACTGAACTGTGAGAAGTTACCGCCGCGTGAACAGCGCGTGACCGAGAAGGTGATTGGTCTGCACAGTGCGTGTGAGAGTGGTCTTATGCTGATAGGAGAAAAGGTTGATAACTGTCTAATTGCTGATTTGCTAATTATGAAGTAAGAGCTTTGGCGAGAGCATAAGTATGTACTATTGGAAAAATAGACGCCTTTGCTTGATATAACTCTCATAGAGTTGTGCAAGTCTGATATCCTCCCGCAACAATTCATTACCTTAAATGCAACACCCTTAAAAAAAGTAAAATAATAATACCTTATTATTTGGAACAGGAGAAGTGTAGCCAGCAGGTTGAAGGAGGTGATGCTTCCCCTCTATTCAGCACTTGCGAGACCACATTCGGAATACTGTGTCCAGTTTTGGGCTCTCCAGTACCAGACATTGACATACTGGAGCAAGTCTAGCAGAATGCCTAGCTGGTCAAGGGGTTGGAACAAATGATATGGAGGGAGGGGCTGAGAAACTGGTTTTTTTCTCCAGCTTGGAGAAGAGAAGGCCCAGGGGAGATTTTATTGTTGTCTGCAACTACTGTGACCACAGTGTCACCAGAATCCCCTTAACCTCTTAAAAACCTTTTAACACCAATGTAGCATTAAGAAGCAGGCATTCTCTTTATTGCAGCGCTGGATGCACGGGGGACCACTCCACCTAACGTGCATACCAAAAGACAAAGGCACACTCGTTATATACATTAAAAAAAAAAAAAAAAGAATATTTATATAACTCCCGAGAAGAACCCGCTTATTTTGAGGAAATGTAATGCATATGTTAAATACCCACCTATTTCCAGGAAACCTAATGTATACATTGTGAGACTGCCTCCACGCATGCGGACTTGCTTATCTTGTCAGTACAAAGCATACTGAATTGGGGAAGGGTCGCTCTTTGGCACGTAGGCTTGCTTATCTTGTTGGTATGGAGCTTATACAAAGGGGCCCGTTATTGGTATATTAACTAAATTGTTTAAGTTTTTGGTATCAATAGGATAGAGAGAAGATAGAGCCCGACTCTTCTCAGAGGTACAAAACAACAGAACAAGAGGCAGCAGACACGAATTGGAACATGGGAAGCTCCAATTACATATAAGGGAAAGGGTTTTTTTCTTTCTTTTTCTCTTTTTAAACACCATGAGGGTGGTGCAAATACCAACAGGGTCCCAGAGAGACTGTGGAAACTCCATCCTTGGAGGTGTTCAAGACTCAGCTAGACAAGGCCCTGAGCAACCTGACTAATTAGACTTGCTATGAGCAGGGGGGTGGACTAAAAACCTCCAGAGGTCCCTTCTAACTCAACTGTTCTATGATTATAAATCTCTCAAAGAGAACTGCTGGTCACTGTTCAGATGGCAACGGGAGCCTCCATTGCACGAGTCCTTGCAATGGCGTCTTCAGTTGGATAGGTTGAGACTCAAACCATTTCTCTGCGTAGTTCTTAGGACCCGCAGGCCAGATGATGGATTATATGCAGCTACTCCGGTACACGCATTATCCATCGCTATAGTTTATCTTAAATTACATACAAAACATCTATCTTAAGTATGTACAAAAGACTGTCTCATGTGACCATTTCTGTATCTGCAGGAACAGTTTCTTTTGACTATTTAAAAGCAGGAACTACCTAGGGGAGTCCGGAAGGAAGGGACAGATTGTCCACCCAGGATGTTATTGAACACATTTAAGCATAGAAATTGGCCTGTACACAGCAGGCACTGCCAGGGGTCATCTTCAGGACAGTCTGAAATTTTCACCTGAAGAGCTCCTGCACCAACTAGTCAAAAATACTTAATTGTGAAAATTAATGACTGTGCACACTAAGTGTGCACACAGGTACAGCCCTGATACCCACCTATACCACAATTATAAGTATGAAACTCAAGTCTGTCTTTTAGTTATTTATAAATGAGGTCTAAGTTCCATAGCTCTTGCCACAAAGTGCATGTCCTAACTGTTTATTTGGCTCGCATACTTCCATAGAGCCAAGTGAAGGCTTAATGAACCAAACCAGGCATTTCCTAAACAAAATATATGTAATACATAAAAGTTTCTTGACAGATTAGGTAGAAGCAGTAACTCCATTCCTTCATTGTTCCTGCAATTCCTTCATTTTTCCGGTTTCAGAATAAAAGCCACCAATGCTTAGATTTATTTCATATTTGCCAAACTTCGGGGTCTTTTTAAAAGGGAAATTCAGACAAACAGAAAAGAGTTACTGGTTTTAGATGGATTTCGTTATACATTTTAATGGAACATTTAAAAGCTTGTTTCACTCCTTTAAAAGTAATATTGAAGGCCCACTTATTAAAATAATTTTAATATGTATGAATGGACTAATGGGTAAGCAAAGAGATAGAAATGGATGTAGGTAAAGAAATCCAGTCGAACATGACAAATGCAATAATAAATTTGCCTGTGCAGATCAGGGGGTTTTTTTTGGTTTTTTTTTTTTTTTTTTTTTTTTTTTTTTTTTTAATATGAGGGCCAAGAGATAGGGCACATGTGCTTTAAATTAGCTCACATATCAGGAGCAGTTCAGGTATTGCAGTGCAGAGCCCAGAATAGGCTGCAAAACACTTTCAAATAGCTGGGTAAACATTTAAACAGTTACACTGTGCTGAGCTTCATGCAACCAAAACTGTGACCCTAGTCTATATGACCACAGAAAAAGTCATTAAGTCGTCTTGGGGAAAAATATAATAAAAAGAATATGTTTTAGTGTGTTATGTATTTAGGACCAACTTCGACATAAATTGACTTAACATACTGGAGTTAGAGCCAGTAGAGGGCTCTTGCCTGATTGCTTTACTAGGTGCCCATATTCAAAGAGGAGATCCTCAGAACCAATGTACAGGTGCTGTCAAACTAGAATTGTACTTGTTCTGTAGGGGTTTAAACATCTGTTTCTGAGCATCTCTAGATCCAACTTAGCCTAAGTGCTTCATTAGTGCTGAGCAGCTAGGCACAAAACAGACTAGTATTACCTACCTACCTACATTCCCTACAGAGCCTGGTCCAGTAGATGTTTTCAGAGGTCACCCCCAGATTAGACTTGATGGAAAGCTGGGCCACAAAAGACCACAAAATGATACTCCCTTTTAGAATCACAAAAAAATCAGTTCAGAGAGGACGTCAGGAGGTCTCTACTCCAACCACCTGCTCAGCACAGGGTCAGTACTGAATTCAGACCAGGTTGCCTAATACAAGACAACAGTATGCTCCTTCACCTCCTACCAGATCATTAATAAAGATGTTTAACAGGAAAAGTTCCAGGAGAGACCCCTGCGGTACTCCACTTGTGTGGTGGCATAACGCTGACCAGCTGCCAGACACCCTCCCAGCTACTCACTCACTCCCCTTCCTCAACAGGAAAGGGGGAGAAAATAAGACAAAAAAGCTCATGGGTCAAGACTGCTTACCAGTTACTGTCATGGGCAAAACAGACTCAACTTGGGGAAAATAATTTAATATATTGCCAATTAAAATGGATTTGGATAGTGAGAAACAAAGACAAAATTAAAACAACACCTTTTCTCTATCTCCACCCCTTTTTCCCAGACTCAACTTCACTCCTTCACTCCCGACTCTTCTACCCATCGCCCCCCTACCAGCAGCGCAGAGGGGATGGGGGATTACTGTCAGTACACAATAGCTCCTTCCTCCTCACACTTCTCCCCTGCTCCAGCATGGGCTCTTCCACAGGCTGTAGTCCTACCAGGAAAATTCTGCCCCAGAGCAAGTTCTCCACGGCCGCAATTCCTTCGGGAAATATGCCACAGCTCTAGCACAGGCTGCAATGGAATATCTGCTCCAGCATGGTCTCTTCCATGGGCTGCAGGGGAATATCTGCTCTGGTGCCACGGAGCACCTCCTCCCTCTCCTTCTTCTCTGACCTTGGTGTTCGTACTGTTGTTTCTCACTTTTCTCCCCCCTCCCCCCCCCCCCTCACTCCTCTGCCTGTCTGGCCTTTTTGCCCTTTGTTAAATATGTTTTCGCAGAGGTGCCACCAACTTTGCCAATTGGCTCAGCTTTGGCCTGCGGTGGGTCCATTACTAAGCTGACTGGAACAGGCTGTCTCCAGCACAGGGAAGCCCCTGTCCTCTTCTCACAAGAGGCCCCCTGCTGCCAAAACCTTGCCACATACACCTAATACACCTTGTCACGGGTTTCCAGGTAGAATATGATCTATTAACCACTACCCTCTGAGCCCAATCAGCCAACCATTATTTTTTTTACCCATCTAGTTATCCACTCATCCAGATTGTAACATCATCACTTGGATACAATTTTGTGGGAGGCTGTCAAAAGCCTTGCTAAAGTCAAGGTAAGTGACATAATCATTCTCCCCTCATCCACAAATCCAGTCATTATCACAGAAGGCATGATTTACCCAGGGTAAATCCACATTGACTGTTCTTCATATGCCCAGAACACATGTTCCAAGAGAACATGCCATCAGGGAGCAGCAAAAGTCAGGCTGCTCCATGAGGAAGGACAAGCCAGAAGCCAAGGGTCCCCCCCACTAACCAGCGTACAGTCCCACAGGACCTGAACAGGGTGGGTAGACCAGGGGTGCTGAGAACAGGTCCCAAATGGGCCAAGGCAACCAATCTGGTCCAGGGTCCATCCCAGGGAATCCAGCCAGGAGCAACAGGAGCTGGGGCCAGAGACAAGCTACCTACAACACAGGTCCAAGGTCTAGCCAAGGTCAGAACCAGAGACAGGTATATATCTATGTGGTAGATTGACCCCAGCCAGCAGCTGAGCACCCACACAGCTGCTCACTCACCCCCTCCCCAGCATGGAGGAAAGAATAGAAAGAGCAAAAGCGACAAAACTTTTGCCACCATAAAATCAAGATAAAGACAGCTTAGTAAGTAAAGAGGGGGGGAAAAAAACCCCAAACAACCAAGTGATGCAAAGGCAGTTACTCACCACTTCCCACAAGCAGTCCTATGCCCAGTCAGTCTCTAAGCAATGGCCACCTTAGAAGACACACACCCCCCCCTTCTTCCTCTACCCCCCCAGTTTTATTGCCGATCATGACATTATATGGTGCAGAACATCCCTTTAGTCTATTCATGTCAGTTGTCCCAGCTGCATCCCCTCCCCAATTCTTGCCTATTCCCAAACTACTCTCTTGGATAGGGAACCAGGGCAGACGGGGGGAACGAAGGGGGTGGGGTGGAGGGAAAGAGATAAAGCCTTGACACTGTGTAAGCACTACTCAGCAATACCCAAAACACTGATGTGTTATCAGCACAGCACTATACAGACTACTACAAAGAAAAGCTACTCTACCTGAACCAAACAAAATACAACATACCACACAGTCTAAACCAAGCCTAAGTTTAAACAGAGCACCTCAACCAATGGGCAGAGGGTGTAAGTGGAGGTCCCAGGTGAGGCTAGTCAGGGCAATTAAAATCTGTTGGTGCACTCAGAGCCCTGACACATGCTCTCTCTTTGTCCCAGGAACTAAATTGAGGCTGACCAGTCTGTAGCTTCCCCAGGTTGGCCTTTTCTGAAGATGGGTGCTGCACTTACTTTGTCTCCAGTTGTTGGGGACCTCCCCCATGTCCACAACCTTTCAAAGATAATAGGGAGTGGCCCTGAAAGGAAATCAGACAGTTCTCCCAACCCCCTTGGATGCAGCCTGTCAACTCCCATGGACTTGTAAGGGTCAGGACCTCTCACACTGAGCACCCACAAAGGAGGGAGTTGTGCTGTTCTCCCAAAAAATCAGTATGTGCAAGGCCACAAAACTAGCTTATTCCTGTAACACCAGAGAGTTGGAAACCCCCACCCCACCACATAATATAATTATGTGTGGATGTTGGCATCCTTCAAACTGCTTTATCATAAAAAGTCATTTTTGTGAGTGGAAAAGTACTAGCTCTGTGACCCCCTAGCTAATTAACAGGCCAACCAGGAGGTGCAACACATGGCTCAGCCCAGCATTTGGTTATTTAAAGATCAAAAGTTGCCCCAGAGAGGTGTGATGGATCTGAGCTAGCCTTAATCCACATATTCCTTCCCAGCATCATGACTGCAAGAGACCAGTAACATACCAAAGGTTATTAACTGGCACCTTAATTTAGTATGCTAATATAATTGATCATACTTGTGGCGGGTCAACCTTGGTTGGCTGCCAGACGCTCACCCAGTGGCGCCACAGAGGTGCCACCAGCTTTGCTGACTAGCTCAGCTTTGGCCAGCAGTGGGTTTGTTAAAGAGTCAGCTGGAAGTGGCTCTGTCTGGCACAGGGGCAGCCCCATGTCTCTTCCTATAGAGGCCACCCCTGTAGCCCCCCCTGCTACCAAAACCTTGCCATGTAAACCCAATACATTCCACCCCTCGTCTCCATGAAACACATGTTTAAGAGCTATCATTAAAATATACATTCATCACAAGCTTCACTTCACAAAAAAAATTTCCCCACACCAAAATCAAAGTAACATCATCACAACACCAACAAAGGTGGACAATTCACTCACACAGTAAAACTCCACCCCTTGTCCCCTCCCCACATTGCAACAATAAAAGTTTCCCCACAATTATTCCACTCTCTGGCAATGTCCAGTCTGAGCTTTGCCCATTACCTCTCCCAATTATTGTCTTTATCTTGACTCCTGAACTTTTCAATCTTATTTTCTCCCCTGTCCTGTTGAGGAGGGGGAGTGAGAGAGTGTCTGGGTGGGCACCTGGCAGCCAGCCAAAGTCAACCCACCACAATACTACAGCTTTATTTAAATCAAGGTTTTACCATTTTCTGCATACTGTGTTGTAAGAGTATTCCTGATAAAGAACCTAGTTAGCTCAGCAGGAGCTGACAATGCTGTATAGTCTTGTAACTATAGAGCTACCATTGAGAGGCTTTGTTCCTGTCATTTTAGATAAATACTTAATGGGGAAGTCTTCAAAGACTGGAAGACACAACTTCCCTCTCACATATAATTTCACAAATCATTACACTAGTGTCAGGCTCATGAGCTCTCTGGCCTAGATGATATTTAATTATTCGGTGCAAAGTAGAAAGATTAAATTACACACATCCCATAATGTCTTACCCTCTTCAGCCTAACACACTCACTAGGGAACTGCAGAAAACCAAAGCTACGTGTCCTTCAGTCTGTATTTTGTCATTATTACCTTTTATCTAAGTGCTAGGAAACAGTGAAAACTGAGTTGGAAGTCCTACCAGAGTTATACCATAGGAATAAGTGCCCAGGCCAGAGCTTAAGCGGAGGCCTCTAGGAAGAGGGTGTGGGTGGAGGCCCCAGGTGAAAACGGTCAGGTCAATTAACACCTATCAGTGCACTCAGGACCCTGACACAGTTCATTTCAGGAGAGTGCTTGGTGTTCTTGCAATCCAAAGTAAGGGCTCTTACTTCTGAAAAAGGGAATAGTCTAAACTATGTTCTCTGGTTCCTCAATCAGTGTAGCTTCCATTCTTAGGTACCAAGGTCTCCCTAGATAATTTGTTCTGCTACTTAAATCACTCTGTAGCTCTAGCTTTCAAATTCAAGAGCATTCTTTTTGTAATTATTTTCTCCAAATAGTCTTCTAACTATACAGTGCATGCTTAATTCAAATGATTAAAATTATAGAGAAGACATTAATAATTTAAAAATATAAATGAGTTAATGGTAGGAAGTTGATTTTTGTTTTGCTCACCTATGGTATTTATGAACAAATCTAATATATTCCTTGGATTTGGAAACTCCAGTCTTCATTCACCAGTAAAGTTTTTTGAAACTCAGTTTAAGAATACAGCATGGTAAATTTAAATGCACTTCTTTAATTAAAGTCAGTATGATGCTGTTGAAGTTGGCATCATGGCATGATACTTTATTGCTAGTGATTAATTTCTTATGACTGTTTTAGAAGTTTAGAAGTCTTAGAGTCTATGTTGAAAGACAAAAGGGTGTAGTTTTTTCAGTCCAGCTAGCACAATCTACCTACTTTATCTGAGCGAGCAACAAGTGATTGAAACTGGTTATATTTTATCCAAGGGAAAAACTTTTTTAAAAATACATCCAGTTAACACATCTTAAACATGTAATCCTACATTTTAGTGGAAATTAAGAAATTAATTGATTTACCATCATTCAAGAAACAACATTTTTTCATTTCAGGACAAAGGCTTACGACATACAAGCAATGAACTACTCATCCTGCTGTCCTTGAGCTTCATAAATCAAAGGTGTATATATATAATAAACTTGGTTCTAATCTGAAATATGAACTATCATGACAATTTTATCATAATTTGGATTGCAGAAGAGTGGCAATTTGGGTTACCAGGATTTCTCAAGCACTTGAACAATGCTGCTGCACTTGGGATACTAAAAGCCCTATGAAGCACCTACCAGCAAAAGGCAACCTAATAAAGGTTAATATCACTTGAGGAATAAGGGAGTGCTCTTGAAGAGGAAAAAGAAAGTAAGCCCTTCTTTCCTACGACTGAAACCTATTTAATTCAGGAAAGGTGTCATATTGATACAAGGAAATGATCACCTACTTTGCAACTTATTTACTTATAGCAACTTATAATGATTTCTGAATATTGCTTAATAATCCTGCTTGCCCTGACTGTTTTGTGGAAGCTTATCAAGGACTACTGTGTTCATGAAAACAAAGCAGTTTTCTGTGGAAACTTACCAAGAACTACTATGTTCGGCAAAAATAAGAGACATGTCCTTGGAAAGCAGATGTGCTCTAGCAAGTTTATGGATAGATAGCCATATATGGGTGGTAGAAATTAATAGACTGGTGCTTTTAGATAAGATAGAGGTGGTAAACCAGCGGGAACCACTCTTGTTGTTCAAGAAATTGGCTAAGAGAATCTGTGCATGCTCCGAGGAAAAGTACAAGGTGAGGAGGACTGTGAGCCTTCCTCCCAAAGCCCCCCGAAGACGCCCCCCAGGAGGCAATGCGCAGATGCAAAGAGAACATAAACTGCTGACACCAGCCTCTAGAACTAACCCAGCCTTACTTATGCATATGGATATTTGTGTTATGTAATCCAATGAGTATGTATATCCACACTCTAAGTTTTTGGTAAAATGTGCGGTGGGTGTGCAAGCTTTGTGGAGAAATCCCCTTGCACCCTGGTGCCAGAGTAAACATACCTGCTTTATAACTCTCTGAGTTGTAGAGTCTGTTTTCCGCAAATCAATATTAAGCAAAACTCAACAAAATTAAGTATCTGGAGCAGTTTATATATAACAGGCTGTGAAAAGTTGACCTTGGCTAGCTGTCAGGTGCCCACCAAGCCGCTCTATCACTCCCCCTCCTCAGCAGGACAGGGGGAGAAAATACAATGAAACACTTGTGGGTCAAGATAAGGACAGGGATGTCACTCACCAATTATGGTCACAGGCAAAACAGACGCGACTTGGGGAAATTAATTTAATTTACTGTCAATTAAACAGAGTAGGATAATGAGAAATAAGAACAAAACACCTTCCCTCCACCCCTCCCTTCTTCCCGGGCTCAACTTCACTCCCAACTTTTCTACCTCTTCCCCCTGAGCGGCGCAGGGGGATGGGAAATGGGGGTTGTGGTCAGTTCATAACACTTTGTCTCTGCCGCTCCTTCCTCCTCACGCTCTCCCCCTGCTCCAGCATGGGGTCCCTCCCATGGGAGACAGTCCTTCACGACCTTCTCCAACATGGGTCCTTCCCACAGGCTGCAGTTCTTCAAGAACTGCTCCAGCATGGGTCTTTTCCACTGGGTGCAGTCCTTCAGAATGGACTGCTCCAGCGTGGGTCCTCCATGGGCTGCAGGGGGACAACCTGCCTCACCATGATCTTCTCCACAGGCTGCAGGGGAATCTCTGCTCTGGTGCCTGGAGCACCCTCCTTCTTCACTGACCTTGGTGTCTGCAGGGTTGTTTCTCATGTATTCTCACTCCTCTCTCCCAGCTGCTGTTGTGCAGCATTTTTACCCTTTCTTAAATATGTTATCACAGAGGCGCTACCAACATCGCTGACTGGCTCAGCTTTGGCCAGCAGTGGGTCCGTCTTGGAGCTGGCTGGAACTTGCTCTGTCCGACATGCTTGATAAAAATAATCTATATTTTCTGGATGTTTGGCAGCCAGGTGTCTGACAACCTAGGAAAGACCTCCCTTTGCACATGTATAGATCCATCCAGCACATGCAGAAGGTGAAACATCGGGTGTGTCAAACTTGTCAGTGTTGAAAGGTACAACTCAGGCACTCAGGACATGCTTTGTTAGTCTACTTTGTTTAAGGGAGTAGCTGAATCTAGTGGACTTTAAGATCCAAGGGACTTCTCCTCCTCCCAGTCTGTTAGATAAGAGGCTGCTGCTGTTTCATTTCCAGGCCCAGACACTTAACAAGACTGAGTGTACTGGGTGTACATGGCAAGGTTTTGGTACTGGCAGGGGGGGCTGCAGGGGTGGCCTCTGTGGGAAGAGGTCAGGGGCTGCCCTGTGCCAGGCACAGCTGATTCCAGTTGGCTCCGCAAGAGACCCACCACAGGCCAAAGCTAAGCCAATCAGCAAAGTTGTTGGCGCCTCTGTGAAAACATATTTAAGAAAGGGGAGAAAATGGTGGACAGGCAGAAAAGAAGGGGGAAAAAAAGTGTGAGAAACAACAGAGAGAACACCAAGGTGAAAGAAGGAGGAGGACCATGGAGCACTTCCTGCACATCCTGCAGCCCATGGAGGACCCATGCTGGAGCAGATAGATATTCCTGAAGGAACTGCCGCCCGTGGAGAACCCACACCGGAAGAGGTTTTCCTGACAGGACTGTGGCCCATGGAGAACCCACACTAGTGCAGAGGAAAGGTGTGAGAAGAAAGGAGTGGCAGAGAGAAAGTACTGACCGTGAACCTCCCCCATCCCTGCTGGTCTGCTTGGGGAGGGGGGGTGTAGAGGAGTCTGAAGTGAGGGAGTGAACTTGAACCTGGGAAAGGGGGGAGGAAAGGTGGTGTTCTAATTTTTGTCTTTGTTTCTCATCATCCAAATCTATTTTAATTGGCAATAAATTAAAATAATTTTCCCCGAGTCAAGTCTGGTTTGCCTGCGACAGTAATTGGTAAGTGATCTCCCTGTCTTTATCTCAACGCATGAGCTTTTTCATTCCTGTTCTTCCTATTTTCTCCCTCCCATCCCACTGGAGATGGGGGAAGTGAGTGGCTGGGTGGGAGCTTCGCTGTTAGCCAAGACTAACCCACCACACCAAGGAAGTATTCCAAAAATGCAATATATACACACACAAAGTATAGACACAACCAACCCCATAGAGACCCAATCAGGCAGACAGCAATGGCTTTACCAGCACCCACATAAACACCAGCAGCACTCACATAAACAACACAGATCACCCCATCCTGTTCTTCCCTTCCAGTGTCAGAGAGGAGCAAGGGCCATCTGTTCCCTAAGGGACAGGGCACAGAAAACAATAACACAGCCAGCAGGGCAGGGGCCTCGCCAGCTAGGGAACACCCCCACAGTATGCAAGCAAAGTGAGCAGGGCAGACTCAGAGATGGAAGACAGATTAAACCAAGAGTCCAGATCATCAGGCAAGTTCATGTTGATGCACCAGGTCCAAAATACAGCCAAAAAGTTAATCCACAGGTCAGAATCAGAATCAGGTTTGGTGAGAGTAAACAGGGTCAGATACAGCCCAGCGGTTACCAGGCAGGTCCACAGCAATAATATAAGTCTGATGCCAAACCAAGAAATCAGTCTACAAGTCAGGGTCCAGAGTGATCCCAATGGGACTGATAACCAGGCACAAGCAAGGCTGTGGTTGAGCTAGAGACCAATACTCCTGCAACATAGCTCAAACAGAAAGCAAGGGGGCCCAGGCCTGAGTTTAAATGCAGCTCCTGGGGTCATGGACAGAGGCTGTTCAGGTTCTCTTCAGGTTACGGTAACCCTCCCCTGGCATACCTACTTTAAAGCCTGCCTCACTTGGTTAGCAAGCCTGTTTGCAAAAACACTCTTGCCCCACTTTGTCAGATGTATCCCATCCTTGCTCAGTAGCCCTCGCTCCTCAAAGAGGGTCCCATGGCCATAGGAGCCAAAGCCCTGCCTGTGTGACACCGGCCACACAGTCAGGTCTTGACCCACTGGATGAGTCCACTTCTACCTGAGCCTTTCCTCCTCACTGGCAGAATTGAGGAGAATACCACCTGGGTTCCCATGCCCTTCACCCTCACCCCCCCAGAGTTCCGTAGTCACTTGTGAAATACTCCAGGTTACCCCTGGCAGTAACATTGGTACCCGCATGGAAGTGCAGGAAGGGGTAATAATCCGAGGCCCAGACAAGCCTTGGCAGTCCCTTTGCAACATCCCGGATCCTGCCCACTGGCAAGCAAAAAGCCTCCTGAGACATCAGTTTGGGTCAGCAGATAGGTGCCTCTGTCCCCCACGGGAGGGAGTCTCCAACGACTGTCACTTTCCTTTTTCCCTTTGTGCAGACACAAGGTTTGGGCTCAGCTGGCTCTGATGCATACCCTGAAGGGTCTTGTTTGTCCCCACCAGTGCCCAGGGCACTATACCCAGGGCAGTTGCAGGTCTGCAGGTGGAGCAGGAGCCTTTCTTCCATTTGCCAGAAGTCACAAGCTTCTAGCCTTCTCCATCTTGACAGCCACCCTCAGCTACCTGTTTGACCATGGTCTCTAGCCTTCCTTGCTGTGTGTGGCTCAGACTGTTGTCTCTGCAGAGTTTCTGCAAAGACCCTGTCAATCTCCTCATTGTCCTCCCTGATGATTTGCAGCCTGCTCACCGCTTCCTGCATCTCCTTCACCTGGTGACTCAGCACCTCAACCAGAGCACATCTCTCACAGGAGATGCCACCACTGCCCCCAGTCCCACAGAGAGGCCCCAGGCACTCTCTGCAGCCCGAGACCTGGGAAGTGTCGTCCTCCCACCCCGCCCCAACTCTGTTTGGATCGAGTGTGCCAAGGGCATTATCACCAGTCAGTGCTGGGGAGTGTGCCCTGCTTCATGTTGAGACCATCGCTGCACAGTCTCCAAGCAGCCCCACGCAGTCGTCAGCATAAGTGCCTGTCCCCTCTGCACCACGGCCGTGTTAATAACTGCTGTGACAACTACCATGTCACTATCTGCTGCTCTCTGTGAGCCAGATCCTCCCTAATCAGGAGTCAGCCTTTCTGTGTGCAAACTGCTGTGCAAACTGAGAGCAGCCCCTGCAGCGTCCCGGGTGCCCTGCGCCACAAACTGCCCCTGCTAGTGGCCACACCTCTGTTTGCAGCGCTCTGGGCTGCTGCACGCCCTAAGGAGCAACTAAATAACAAAATCATTGCGTGCTTTGTAGAGGCTAGGAATTTCTATGTGTTTGGAAGATGTCATCTTTTTCTTGTACTTGTAGAGATGCTCAGTATACTGAAAGACTGATGGCAGATGCACCAGGTGTAGCTGTTTATTGGTGGTGCATCAATCAAAAGATGTTAATGAGGCCCTACGTTTTAGAAGCATGCTAAACATGAAGAAAAAATGGAAGTGAAATTTACTAAAGTAACTTGACTGTTTTCTAAATTACTGGTGTTAGAAGAGAAAAAATGAAAAAATCTGTTATTCTTGCTCTAAAGCAAGTTACTCTTGCTTTAGTACATATTCCAATATCCCTTTAGAGAGTCATTATTGACTTATATGAAATACAGCTTGACTAAATTATTTGCCTGTCGACTTCATAAATGTAAATTATGAACTGTCGACAAACGTTCTTAAAAATATTATTTATTTACCAAATGTATATCTTTAATACATTGCCTAGGCACCCTCATTTTGGGGGAGTTGTCTTTGAGCAAAGTTTTTCTCAACCTGCTATATAAACTGTTGTTGGATTGAATGTCCTATCAAGCTGATTCACCCATTCCCCAAAGCTTCATTTCAGAGACAAATTGCAGTACTTATTTTGATGAAAATTGCGGTTTTTAGGTTGAATATTTAATTGGCCTGAGGGATTATTTGTGACTTATTTCAGTAATGCTGTCATGATTTCTGGTGATGTAGGAGCTGACTACTGGGAAGAAGAACTTTTTTATAAGTAATACTGTGTTCAGTAAGGATTTAAAGTGTCTATTGTGTTAATTTCCTTTGACTGTGCAGATTGTCCTTGTTTGTTCATCTGACTCGGTTCTTTCTGGGGTGTCCTGTTGCCACAGAACTGGCCTTTCAAGGCCCAGGATGGTGTTTCGAGCGGTGTCATGGTTTACAGGGTATGTTTCTAGCCACCCAATAGTTGCTTCCATGCAGTGCTCGCCTTGGCAAGTTTGTGGCGGTATAGTCAATCTACCAGGCTTCGCTATATTGATATCCCAGGCACCGCCCGCTATTCCAGGGACGCTTTACTCATGTGGCTCGCTTCATTGTGGCGCGTGTTTTACGTTCACGGGTGGGTGGCCTCAATAGTCAGGTCCACCCCTCGATCACGAGTCCATCTGTACGCTGCATCTCTCCCTAGATGTCCTGATGTGTCATGGGCTCTCCAAGCTATGAATAGCTCACCCTTACTTTCACAGTCCAGCTCCACCTGAGCCACTCCAATTCTGGCAGCCTGGTCTACCTGCTTGTTGTTTTGATGTTCTTCAGTGACGCGGTTCTTGGGCACGTGAGCATCTACATGATGTGCCTTTACAGCAAAGTTTTTCTACCCAGGCAGCAATGTCTTGCCACAATGCAGCAGCCTAGATGGGTTTACCTCTGCACTGCCAGTTGGTCTGTTTCCATTGCTGTAGCAGGGTGTTTGCCACCATCCATGAGTCTGTACAGAGATGGAGTACTGGCCACTTTTCTCATTCAGCAATCTCTAGGGCCAGCTGGATGGCTTTCACTTCTGTAAACTGATTCAACTTGCCTTCTCCTTCGACGGCTTCAACGACCTGTTGTGTCATTGCTTTCCACTTCCGATGGTTTCCTACAACATGACAGGATCCGTCGGTAAACAGAGCATATTGCCTTTCACCTTCTGATAACTCATTATATGGTGGCGCCTCTTGGGCACGAGTCACCTCCTCGGGCGATGCACCAAAATCTCTGCCTTCTGGCCAGTCCACGATCTCTTCCAGGATTCCTGGGCGGTTGGGGTTCCCCATTCGAGCCCGTTGCATGATCAGCGCTACCCACTTACTAATCGGCATCTACTGTTCTTTGACGCACAGCAACCCCACAACAGAGGGTTGAATGGCTCTGAATGGCTGGCAAGGTAGACAGCTGTTTAGTCTTCTCTGTATCCACAGCGGCTACATGAAAGGCCCACTGGTACCCTTTTGTGCCCTTGAGGTACCCTCTCCTGAGGTAGTCTATGCCGTGGATGCACGGAGCCTCCGGGCTGGTAACAATGGGGTGCTTTTGCCACTTGTTCCCTGTTAGTCTCACCTCAGCCTCCAACACAGACAACAACTGGGATCCCTGTCAGTCCAGAAATCCAGATGTGTTCCGCCCCCTTGTACCCCAATGGCATCAGGGTACACTGTGCACTAGTGTCCACCCAGAGCCTTATACTCCCGTGGGTCTGATGTGCCAGGCCATCGAATCCATACAGTCCAGTACACTCCGTCATCCCTTTCCTTTGCCTGGCTGAAGGCAGGGACCCTCTATTCCTCATTGGAGTATTCACTGTCTGACCCCTGTGGTGTCAGACCAGAAGTCCTTTCACCAAAATCAAGAGGAGAGGCGTTCTCAGTCCTTCTTCTGCATCTGGGGGATTGCTGGTCGCCAGTTGCCTTCTACCGTCTCAACAGCACCTGGAACAAAAGCCTTCTTGGATGGCCTCTTCTTAGCAGCTGTCTTCCCCTGCAAGTCACATATGTGGGCTTCTAGCTTTGAGGTGGGCTCACCATCCCACTTCCTCGTGTTCCTCCCCCTGGTCATGCAGGATGATCCAGAGGGTGCCACGCAGCATGCGCCTGGGGCTCCCTTTCCCTCTGGCCAGGAGAGGCTGGCTCCGTGGGGTGCCCCTGACAGCCGAGATGCTGGCCCATGGAGATGAGGAGGATGAGAGATTCTCTTTGAAATGCTGGAGCTGGTGGGACAGTCTCTCCACAGTTGGTGTATTGAAGTCTGGCCACTCCATCATTGTCAGGGTGTTGGAGTACAACACCGGTGCATTCCGGACAAACCTCCTCCACATGGCCCGTGTACACTGGATGTCATCCAGATCTTTGGAGACCTGTTTTCTGTCCAGGTCCACTGTAGACAACTTCCACCAACGTTAATTCTCTCAGATACTGGATGCCTTCCTCAGTAATGGTCCACTTCCCTCGGTAATTTACAAGATCATCCTTGAGGGGATATCTCACCTTCACACTTGACAGGAGCCACCTCCAGAGGCTGAGAATTGTCACCTCTCTTCCAATTTCTTTGTCAATTTGCCAGTCCCTAGCTAGGGATACCAGCTGCTGGGCCTCCTTACCCTCTAATTCCTGACTGTTGGCCCCAGTATCCTTGCATCAGAGCAATCAGGCAGCAATCCGCTCACCTGGCTGAAGGCCGTAATCTTTCCGCAGATCTCAAAGTTCACTCAGGGTTAGGGACCATGTGGTTTCTGCCTCTTGGGTGAAGTCTGTCACTTCCTCCTCCTGTTTCTTTGTTGAAGAACCAGCTTCCTGATCAGAGCCTTCCTCCTCCTCCTCTCTTACTAATCAATGGTATGGACCTGTCAACCTCCACAGCCAGTGTTTCTTTTTGACTACTGGGGCGATTACTGTAGTTGGGGTTTGGGTCCCTGTCTCAACAATTGTGTCCTCAGATGTAAAGGCCCTCCTTCCCGTGCTCCTCTGATGGTGCTGAACAGAGGCTCAATAGGCACAGGCCATGCCCCAGTACAGCGCTAGGAGCTGCTGGGTCTCATTGGGGTAGGCAAGGCACCCTTCTGTCAAGTGGCGCACCGATTCAACGGGATTACGTGCCTGTCCAGGCATAAAATCCCAGGCTATCAGAGGTGATAACCACCTTAGGCATCTGCCCAAATCCTCCCACACACCCTGCCACTCAGGGATCGACCGCCTCAGGGCATGTCGACCGCCATTGCAGGGGGGGTTGGACTAGATGACCTTTAAAGGTCCCTTCCAACCCAAACTATTCTGTTTCTCTGTGGCCTCACCAACAAGGTATTTCCTCTTATGCCAGGATGAAACCAGGTTCCACGTACTCAACAAAAAGCCAATGATGTTTGTTAGATAACAGAATCAAACAGCTTACATAAAGATGTACAAGAACCTCAGGAGCCCGTGTCCTTGCCTGTCCCTTCTGAACAGTTTATAGCCATCGATTGCAGGGCTCCAGTCGTGGGGTCATGGACAGAGGCTGTAGGTGTAGGCAAAAGGTGAGGCTGCTCAGGGCCCTGACAGGATTGATCAGGATTAAAGTTCACTAGTGGAACATACCCTCACTCTTGATTCATGGACACACTCCCATTTGCAGGTGCCTTGAACAGTGGCATGGACTTGAGGTCCCAGTAGCTACCCAGTAGCCATGCCCAGACCCTGGGCCCTTTACCCAGTCACGGGCCATGGGAATTTCCAGATGTTCTCCTACTTGCCGGCTAAGTCCAGCTTGCAGTTTGTTAGCAGAACATATACGTACGCTTACAGACACACACAGAATAGAGATCGAGCTCACACAGAAAAGAGTTAGGAACAGAATTTAATAAGAAGATGGGACAGACTGCAGTGACTGCACGCAGGACTTGCCCAGACAAGCATACTGACATGCTTACACACAACCAGCTCCTTTTATTCTCCCCTTCTCTCCATTTTCCCATGCTTGTTCTTCCTCCACCCACCTTAATCCCTCCCTTTCTCCACCTCAGTCTCCTCCCAAATAAACAACCCAACTCTAAATACTTTTTCCCCCATTGGTCCCAGTTTTGCTACATATTAACCTATATTTGGTATGTCTGATACCAGTTCCTAGGCACTCTCGGCCATGTATGCTATTAGGTTCCACTCCCCAAAAGGTCCCCAATGCTCCCTGTCAGGTGTCTGTGAAGTCTGGCCTTTTCTCACATCACTCGCCTTTAACCACCTGTGCCATCCCTCACAGAGCTGCCTGTAACTTTTGTAAGCTTAGAATCATAGAATGGTTTGGCTTGGAAGGGACCTTTAAATACCATCTAATTCAGCCCCCCGCCATGGGCAGGGACACCTTTCACTAGATCAGGTAGCTCAAAGCCCCGTCCAACCTGACTTTGAACACTTCCAGGGAGGGGGCATCCACAACTTCTCTGGGCAGCCTGTTCCAGTGTTTCACCACCCTCACAGGAAAGAATTTCTTCCTTATGTCCAATCCAAATCTACCCTCTTTCAGTTTTAAACCATTGCCCCTTGTCCTGTCACTACAGGCCCTGGTGAACAGTCTCTCTCCATCTTTCTTGTAAGCCCCCTTTAAGTATTGAAAGGCCGCAATAAGGTCTCCCCGGAGCCTTCTCTTCTCCAGGCTGAACAACCCCAACTCTCTCAGCCTGTCCTCATAGGAGAGGTGTTCCAGCCCTCTGATCATCTTCGTGGCCCTCCTCTGGACCCACTCTAACGGGTCCATGTCTTTCTTGTGCTGGGGGCCCCAGAGATAGACACAGTACTCCAGGTAGGGTCTCACGAGAGTGGAGTAGAGGGGCAGAATCACCTCCCTCAACCTGCTGGCCACGCTTCTCTTGATGCAGCCCAGGATACGGTTGGCTTTCCGGGCTGTGAGCGCACATTGCTGGCTCATGTCCAATTTTTCATTCCCCCAGTCCCTGCCTTGAGTTTCGGGGGCTTGAGAGATCTGGGAAGAGAGATTACCATTGAAAACTGAGAGGAAAATATTACTGAGTACCTCAGCCTTCTCCATGTCAGTTGTTACCAGCTCTCCCGCCCTATTTATTGGGGGTGGGGGAGTGCGCATTTTCTTTAATCTTCCTTTTCTGGCCAATGTACCTGTAGAAGCCCTTGCTTTCCTGATCCCATCCCTACACCTCTGGGTAGTGTCCCTATATTCTTCCCAGGATACACATCCCTGGCTCGACTGCCTGTGCATTTCCTTCTTGCACTTTAGTTTGACCAGGAGGCCCTTACTCAGCCATGCTGGTCTCCTGCCTTCCTTGCTTGATTTCTTACATGTGGGAATCGAGAGCTCTTATACTCTAAGAATAATGTCCTTGAAGAGTTGACAGCTCTGTTCAGCTCCTTTATCCGAGGGCAGTTTCCCAGGGGGTCCCATCCACTAATTCCTTGAACAACTGAACATTTGCTCTCCTAAAATTCAGGGTCCTGACTCTACTCTTCACCTGGCCCATATCCCTTAAGATCATGAACTCCACCAGGGCATGATTACTGCAGCCCTGGCTGCCACCAGTCTTGACCTCTCCAATGAAATCATCTGTGTTGGTAAGCAACAGGTCCAGTAACTCTCCTCCTCTGCACAGGCTGTCTATCACCTGGATTAAGGAGTTATCCTCGACGCACTCCAAGAGTTTCCCGGACCGCCTACAGCTTGCTGTGCTGCTCTTCCAGCGGATGTCAGGGTGATTGAAGTCCCCCAGCAGGATCAGAGCCTGCGAGCGTGCTGTTTCCCGTAGTCGAAGTAAGAATGCTTTGTCAACAGGCTCCCCTTGCTCGGGCGGCCCGTAGTAAACACCAGCCACGAGGTTTCCTTTGTTGGCTTGGCCCCTAATTTTTACCCATAAGCTCTGTTTTTCAAAGACAGCTCTGTGCAGTCAATCCATTCTTTTACGTAGAGGACAACACCCCCCCCCCCCCGCCCCTCCTTCCTTGCCTGTCCCTTCTGAACAGTTTATAGCCATCGATTGCAGGGCTCCAAGTCGTGCGATTCGTCCCACCGCGTTTCGGTGGTAACGATCAGATCGTAGCTTTCTAGCTGCACAGTGGCTTCCAGCTCCTCCTGCTTGTTACCCATGCTGCGTGCACTGGCATTGAGGCACTTCAGCTGGGCTACCTACCTTGTCACCTTTTTAGAGGAACACACCTGAATTCCTTTGAGGCATTTCACAGGTGTTTCCCTGTTGGCTCCTAATACATCAGCAGCCCCTGGCTCTTCTCTGTTGCTCAAACCCGCATCCCCTTACCCCGCTAAATCTAGTTTAAAGCTCTCCGTATCAATGGCTGCCTTTAAGCTTAAAGTGTCCATGTTGATTTACCAATTCAAATTATATTCGTAACAGAGTTACAGATTAAAAAGGCTTTGTTGTTATACCACTGATTAACATTCTTCTTCTGAATGCCTTAGTTTTTCTTTGAACCCCTCTGCTATTGTCAACATCTTTAGTTCATCAGGTATAAATAGGATGGTATATAAAATAACTGATATAGTCCTCAAGGGTTTATACTCATAATTATTTGCCTTTTATTCTCTACAAGGCTGGGAAGTCTATTGTCCAAGTGTGAGCGTCACAGTCTAGAAAGATGCATTTGGGAGGAACGATCACAGGAGACTTACTTCTTTCTGGCTCTAATATTTTTTGGCTTGAAGAACATGGCTTCTTTGTAGCTAGTCTCAAGAAGTAGCTGCAGATGGGGAAACCTCAATAATGTCTGTGTCTCAACTGCATTTTCAGGAGGAGGAAGTTGCAAATCACTTTAAGCTAGAAATAATTGAAATGCCTAAGGTTACATAGGGATGTTTTCCTGCGGTTTCCTTACAGAAATACACGCTCCTTATGTTTAAAATAGGTCAGCAGGCTGACTTAAAACAAGGTGGAGCTTTATTATTTGTTTATTATATGTTTATATTTTAAAAAGGTATACTTTTATTATTGTGGGAGTTGAGAATAAAGATTTAAATGGGATGCCGGGATTTTACATGGGGGAAAAAAAGGAAAGGGTTGAATTTTTTGATGTTTTTATTTTTTTCAGGGAAGCGCGTGAAAAGTAAGAAGAAATGTGATATATACCTTATGCATTATATTCTTACCTTTCACCCTCTATCTCTCGGTAAAATTGTTAGTTTAGGAACTGCCTTCATTTGTACTTCAAATTACCTAATGATTGCTTCAGTTTAAATACCGATGATTAATATCATTCATGTTGTTTTGTTTATAGATGCTGGTCTTTGGGTGTAGTAAGAATAAATAGCCATCTCTGTCACTGTCTTGCTGCTTGATTAAGGCTATAAATTAAACCATACACATCTGTGGCAAATTAAACTGCCCTCATTTTCAAAAACTGTAAACACATAATACAGCCCCTGAAGCAATTCCGCCTTATAAATTTATCCCAGAAAAATGAGTTTTATATATGTATCAGTACAGAGCCTGCTTATTAAACATTTTGGAAATGCACAGTTCTCTTGCATACATCATAGTGTGGTAAAACAAGTTTGTTCATGCCCTGAGGTTGGCTGCTATGTTAACGTGTTATCTTTTGGGCTCAATTTTTCTGGGTTTTTTTGTTGTTTGTTTGGTTTTGGGTTTTTTTAAAGGGACATTTAGATGGTCTTTAGAAGGTAAATTTCCTTCTTTGTGTAAAAAAATTAGAAGGAAAGGATGTTTTTCAAATAAAGTAAAACTAAAAATACATCTGTGAAGCATTCCTGGTAAAATGTTATTTCCGAAATGAGCATGAAAGTAGTTCCCCCAATTTGATTTTACAGCTATTGAACCTATTCTGAGCATTTTTAGAATTAACTTTAAGTTTTTCGTCTTAAGAGTCTTCTTCCATATGCCTTATCTTCTTCACTTGGTATGGCTCCATAGCAGTTCTGTTGCAATAATGTTTTCTTATACTCGGTGCGCAGTGTACGAAGGTGTTCCTTAAGAGTGGGGGGGGGGGGAGGGGGGAAGAGGAGGTGTTTAATACTATTTTAATCCAGTTAATATTTCAAAGAAAATAACTGTTTATACACTACAGTTTTTAAAAGAATGCCTATGTAACTGAAGCGATGTATACCTCAGTGGTTTGAACTCGACTCACAGGAAAAATCTTGTATTGCTGAAGTAATATGTATTTAATTAGTTGAAGGCTTGAGAAAATATGTTAGGATAATGAATTAATGAAACATGCTCTACAATAGAGTAGTTACATAACCAGCACTACTGTGAGCACAGAAAGGAGAAGAGTCATGAGAGACTTCTGCTTCTTGCAGTTGAAAGATTTATGGAAGCACCAGTCTCGCTTGGTTATGATAGCAGCCCTGTTAGACTCGGAGAGCCCATCTCCCTCCCCCCTCCTTTCTCAAACACTGAAGGATTCAGCAGCAGTGCAGGTCAAAAAGAATCAGGGTTAAGTAATAATTCCAATTTGGAAGTCCAGGAAGATCTTAAAATCTGATTGTGGGCTATTATTTTAAGTATATGTGCTTATTTTAGTCATAAAGAACAATTCCATGAAGCAAGAAAAAGTTCAGTGGAAATAGAGATTAAGCTAATTTGTAGGTTAAAAGAAAAAAATCAGCCTCAACTTTTAAAAATATATTTTTTACAAATTGTGCTCATAGCAGATCTTATTAAGAGTAGAGGAATAAAACACTTAAAGCACAACACTTGAATGACTGAACGTTGCTCTAACTTACCCAAGCCCAAACCAGTTGAAATCAGCAGCGTAGGGTTTTTTCCACTGACAGTTAAGTAGTTTAGTCAGTTTTCCTTTTTGTTCTTAACCAGGATTATAGAAAATAAATATTCATTATCAAATTTTCCTTTTAGATAAACGAATTGGTGGATGCCCGTGATGTCAGCATTGGAGCCTGGTTTGAAGCTCATATAGAAAATGTTACTCGAGCAACAGAAGGACGTAAGAATGGTAAAGCTCAAGCAAAGAGTGGCAATTCCTACAAAAGGACTACTGGAAGCTTAAGTCAAGATCATTCTAGAGAGAATGCAAATTTTTTGGACAGTACACCATCCACATCTTACTCAGACTGCGCAGACACTGATGAAGAAGCTATTTATCATATCAAGTATGATGAGTAAGTGCTTCTGATATTATTTTGAGGACATATGTTATGATTTGGTGTGTATAAACAAAGAATTTTGTTGAAGAAACTTGGAATCAAAGAGAGCAAGTTCAATATTGCAACCAAAGAAAGAAACATTAAAAAGCCATAATGTCTTTCAGTCAGATATAATGAATATCCTGAGAGTAACGAGGGGTTTTTTTCTTTTATTCACAAATTCCTGTGAAGCATGAACTTTATCTCGACTTTATGAAACTCAGAATCCCTATCTCTAAGGAAAGGAAACTATGCACTGGATTTTTCTGTACTTGTTTTTCTATGTAAAACGTAAGTTAATATTTTCTTTAAAACCTACTCTGCTCATACTCAGTTCCTCCCATTGAAGTCTAAGCAAGTGTTTCATGGGAGCAAATTCTGGTGCTTGAATTGTTTACATTTTGTTTTAAACGTAATATTTACGCATGAAATGACAGGTCTGCATTTCACGTAGAGGTTTCTTGTAGAGAATCTGGTCACTGGGGACATAAAATCAGTTCCGAGCTGAAGTGAGGGTACAAAGGGATTCTTTATTTTTATTTTTTAAAATCTGTGGTACAAGCAAATTTCAGAACCTACGACAGCTGTGCTAGAGTAGAGGCTTTGTGCCATAAACTCAGTGGGATTTGCAGGGATTTCTCATCACCAGCTTGTGCACCGATGCATTCACATAAACTGGATCCCAGGTTTTTTTAACGATGCCTTAATTTGCTGAAGCAGCTAACTAAGCTTCTAAACCAACGGCATCAATGAGAATTTTTTTATTACAGAGAACAACAAAAATATCGCACTTTGGCACGTGAGATTAAAGGTAAAGGAGCATACGTTTACTTTGCACAGAAGCATATTCAGTATTAGTCTTGTTGAAGATAAAAAAATATTTTGAAAACTTGAATTTAAGTATCAATCACAAGTTTTGTTGTTTTTAATAATTACAATTTAAACCGGTTTTGCTAGGGAAAAAACAAGAATGTTGAAGACTCAAGCTGAACATCTTTTAGCTGCTCTTGGCAAGACTAGTTACAACTTTTCTTTATATACTTACCTTGGAGGATAATACAGCTTTTGTCTGAATGTAAAGTTCAAATGCAGTTTTACATCTGCAATCATCAATTTTTTTATCTGCAGATATGTTTGTCCACACACACACACACAAATAGATAGCTACGGTGTTGAAAGCAAAAATTTACTTTAAAAAATATCGAAATACTTAACTTCAGAACTTTCTCACAACTTTAGTCACCCCGTATCATTACGGTTGGACTAGATGATCGCTGCAGGTCCCTTTCAACTGAACTATTCTTAAAAAAAAAATAATAATAATTGTCCCTAAAATGATAGATATGCATCATGGTATGCTTTCAAAGACCTGGTTCTAAGACTGGTTAATTGTGTAACATCACAGAAGCATTTAATTGAGCAAAGGGCAAAAATTTGAGAGAGAGTGTGTTTGTAATTACTGGAGTTAAATTATGCTCCTCTTTTGTAGATAGTGTCATTTTATGCAAGTTAGAGATTCGAGGGAGAAGCCACCTGTGAAGTAGAAAGTATAGTTAAGCAGATCTGACTTGCATAGGTGTACCTATGCTTACAAGATGTCAGTTTTACTTCATGTGTTCCTTAAGATCTAGCATTTCCAGTAGATGCAGTCACCTCAGTCTTCTTATAACACGATCTGTCACAGGTTTGTGTTCTTAGCCAGTGACCATCTTAAAACATTAGGTCTTATCTAATTTTGTTTACGTCATGGTCATTTACTTGATGGGCCCGAAACATTAGAAGTTTGAGCTTACAGGGAGAAAAGTTATTTTAAAACTTTCTAGCAAGCAAGATCTATGCATTTATCAGCTAACAGAGACTTCGGTAAAAGTTAAGGACCTACATATGACAAAACACAAGGCGTCATTTGTGACACTTTGTATGTACCTTTCAACATCCCCCTTCTTTGTTCTTTGAGTGGTAGTTAACATGCACATTCACATGGTGGGTGGTTGCGCATGCACTCACAACGCTGGCTTCAGACATTAGTCTTTTTGCCTTTTTGGTATCTGTAGAGCACACGTATCAAACACAAGGGAGGAAGAATACATGGATAAATAGGGTATTGTGTACTGTGTGTCCTTCAGTTCTCAGTTTCAAATGTTCTTATCCTATTTGTCATCGCTTTGTGCTTGTTCTTTGAGGTTCATATTCTACTGTTAGTTTCTTCTGTGCATGGCTGCTGTTCCTGGATGCTTCGGTTTGGGCTAGGCTGTGTGACACCAATCCACCTTGACAGCCTTTTCTTACCAAGCCTTTTCTTACTGTGTTCTTCAATGAAGTAGCTCATTTCTCCTTCCTTCTATCCCCTACAGCAGATGATTTCACCCCGGATGAAGGGCTTTAAGCTCCTTGCCCACAACAGGAGCATTCCTGCCAGAGATGGAAGCAGTTGCTTTTTCTGCTTTGGGAAACTGCATGTCTCTGACAAGCAACCTGCAGATGGAGACCATAAGCCTGGTGCCCATAAAGCCATCAAAATGTCTTTCTTACATTATGCAGAAGACTATGGGGCTTGCCTCTGACACAGATTGACAGCTGCTCAGATCCTCACTGAGATCATCTCAGTATCTAGACTGGTTCTCCTTCACTGCTTGTATTATTATCCAGCGTAGAAAAACTGTCCACCAAGAAGGCTACAGCTGAAGGACAAGTCTGTTGTAATGTTTTGAGATGGGGTTGGGAACATGGAGTAGACCTACGCTTTGTTTCTGAGACTTTGTGTTGCGGCAAAGTTCATTTGATACCCAGCTGTTGTGGCAGGTCCGGTCTGATAATGCATACGCACAAAAAGGGGGCGGGGGGAATCAAACGCTCATTTTCTTTCTGTTTACATCTGGAACTGACTACTCCATGATGTTTTTTCAGGAGATACTGGAAAGCTATTCACCCTTGATCTCAACATGAAGCCCTCCACTGTCATAGATCTAGTTCTTAGTCTATTTCTCCTAGCTGTCTTCAAACCCCAAAGATCCCACAGGTCTCCACTTAAACGGAGATCTAGAGCTGGGGATTTTGGGGTTTTTTGTTTGAGTTTTTTTTCCAGTTGTCCCATTAGTATTGACACTGGTCAATTCAAGAGCAAGCTGAATGTTGTCCGACAATATATCTCGCACCTCTGTAGCCGAGAACCTTAATCAGCTTTATTTATACTGGAGCATGATTGTGTTTTTCCTGGGGGTGGAAGGAGAAGATCATGCTAAGAAGTCCTACCAACCTCCTTGTAGGTATTGGAAGGCTGCTATTAGCTGCCACCATCACCATCCCCCCCGACAAGTTTTTCCTTCACCTGACTGAACAAGCCCAGTCCCCCAGCCTCTCCTCACAGAGCACATCTTGACGGCCATCTTGCCAGCCCTCCACTGGGCTAATGCCAGCTTGTCAGAATCTTCCTTGCATTGTGGGACCTAAACCAGATAGAATATTCTAGATATGATCTAACAAGCGCTGAGTAAAGGGAAACAGTCACTTCCCTCAATCTGTTGTCTATGCTCCTGTTGACACAGCCCAGGATGCTGTTAGCCTTCTTTGCTGCCGGGGCTCACTGCTGGCTCGTGTTCAGCTTGCTGTCTACCAGGACCCCCAGGTCCTTTTCTGCAGAGCTGCTACCCAGCCAGTCACTCTACAGCCTGTATTGTCACAGGGGGCATAGCGGGTTGACCCTGGCCAGCAGCCAAGTACGTACCCACAGAGCCGCTCGCTCACTCCCCTCTCCCAGAGGATGGGGAGAAAGTAGAAGTCAGGCGAGAAAACTTGTGCATCGAGATACAGTTTAAAAGGCAAAGCAAAAGCTGCGCACGCAAGCCAAGCAAAAAGAGGAGTTCATTCACTTAATTCCCATCAGCAGGCAGATATCCAGCCACTTCTTGGAAAGCAGGGCCTCGGCACACATAACGGTTGCGGAAGACAAGCACTGTAGCCACAAACATTCCCCCCCTTCCTCCTCCTTCCCTGAGCTTTTATTGCTGAGCACGATGTCACACTGCATGGAATATCCCTTTGGTCAATTCGGGTCAGCTGTCCCGGCAGTGTCTCCTCCCAACTGCTTGCACACACCCAGCCTACTTGCTGCAAGGGCAGAGTGAGAAACAGAGGCCTTGATGCTGCGCAATTGCTGCTCGGCAATAGACAAAAGAGCAGTGTGTTAAGAACGCTGTTTTGGTCACAAATCCAAAGCACGGTTCTATATGGGCCTGCTATGAAGAACGTTAACTCCATCCCAGCCAGACCATGTACAGGGAGGTTAAGTCCATCTCAGGACTAACACCTCACAGTTTATTCCTTTAGCACAATACATTGCTTTCTGTTCACCTCCCATTTAATTACAACACCTGTGCGTCTCTTATCTGTCCTGGTTTCAGCTGGGATAGAGTTAATTTTTCTTTCTAGTAGCTAGAATAGTGCTGTGCTTTGGATTCAGTATGGGATTTGGTATGAGAAGAATGTTGATAATACATTGATGTTTACAGTTGTTGCTAAGAGATCAAGGAGTCTCCAATTCCCCATGTCCTGCCTGTGTGCAGGTGTACAAGAAGCTGGGAGGGAGCACGGCCAGAGCACCAGACCCAATTTAGCCAATGGAATATTCCATATCATATAATGTCATGCTCAGTATATAAAGGAGGGACGTCCAGGAAGGAGGGGGTTCTCTCTTGCAGAGGCCTTGATGCTGCGCAATTGCTGCATGTAACTTCTGTTGTCTCTTGAGGATTACCATAGGATTTTGAAAGAAAGTCAATAAATAAGAAAACACCTTTACTAACCATAGTTCTATTTAGTAATATTTTTTTATTCAGGTTTTACTGACATGGATTCTTTAGTGAAAGTGAGAAAACTGAAGATTTTACAGTATTTTCTTAGTTCTTGAGCCTTTTTAAGATTATGGTTTTTTCTCTTGTATTAGCTTGATTTACATAGCCCTGCATATTCCCATTTACTGCTATCTCAGTTACATACTCATCCTGTATATTTGAGAGGTTAGGTTTTAATTTAACATTGTGGTCATTCATATAAGTAACATGTTTAAATATAGGATGAAAACTGACATGGAGTAAGTAGCAGTACCTAAATTTAATCTGTTTTCTCTATGGTTATTTTGGTTTGTTATTTAGGACAAGTGAATGGAAAGGAGAGAAATAGTCTAGATGGTGGAGGTCATAAGATGGAAAATATACTATTTTTTTGTGGAATTACAGTATTAGATATATCTGAGGTCAGAGGTTTTCTATAAAAGTACAATTTATTCCTTACATGATGTAATGAGGAACAGCATTATAGTGCTTGATGTACTTAGAAATTATGCCAAAAGTGTGAGTTAGCCTCAGTTTCAAAGGCTTGTGTCAAATGGTGTTCCAGTTATAAAAAAGTATCTGGATGGTCAATCTGTGATGTTGGGTATGGACAAATATGAATGCTAGCTGCTTCTCTCCTGTGTCCCACTGAATATAAATATTGGTGTGCCTTAGCCTATTGAAAGGATTACTTAGACCAGGCTTAAGGTGAGTAGTAACAACTGTAAAAGCCTCTGCACCTGGTAATCTTTTAATAATGAGACTACTTGCATGTCGGGCAGAAATTGTGAGACCTAGAGGGGGAAGATATATTCAGTTTACATACTTTTTCCCCACGTATCCGTAAAGTTAGAGCACCCCATTACTAAAAGTTGTAGAATAAATAGATGGAGAAGTCATGTAAACAGTGTGGTTTTTGCAGTGCATAAGAACATCCTTGGTTTTTATCCTTGATCCAGCTTCTAGATAAGAGAGGTATTGATTTAGACTAAAACCAGATGAATGTCTTCATTATTCAAGTAGGCTGGCTTTTTAATTTCATGAGGTGAATGGTTAAAAGGTTACATGTGGGGTTTTTTTCTAAAGAAAATATTACAATTATACTTTCCTCAAACTATGTCACTTTGAATTTATCCTTTTTTGTAAATTGGGAACTTTTTTCTTAAATTGATGATGCTCTCTGATATCAGATGCATGACTGTGCTGGAAGAGAGGAAGGTAAAAAATGACTGTAACTTCTCATATAATGACTTCAGGGCTAACTTGGCATCTAGAGAAAAGCATGGAATAATAAGGATGAATATTGTTCCTTTACAGTTCTCCTGTGGTCTGGAAGTTCAGAAATCAAGCACAAATGAGTGAAAAGAAGGGCTCCCAAGTGTGCTTTGTTTTTATTAATTTTCTTAATAAACTCCTGGAAGACATATAGTTCAGAGCTGATAGAAGAGTTGTAAAAAAAAAAAAAACAAAAAAAAACAAACTTTCAAAAGCCTGATTGCTTGGCAGTTGGAAGTTCCATTCTAGAATTTGCATGATTTCTAGGAATTTTTTTCTGTGACCATCTGAAAAATAATTCATTTCAGAAGAAATTCTGTCCTCAAAATAGACCTTCAGATATGCACTTGGAAGCAGCATCCATTAGAGAGGCATTGTCGCGGATGATAATATTTGACACGGTTATGATTTAGCAGCAATTCAAGATTTATTAATGGTGTGAGGTCGATCAAAAGGTTGAATTTTAGCAGCACTTAATGATTGACCAATTTAAAGATTAACAAGGTGATTTGGTAGAATATGTTATAATTAAAACAGTGACTTAATTACAGATTTGAGAATGACAAGTTCACGCTAACTTACTATAAGGTACCTTAAATCAAAATATATATATGTGTATATATATATAAGTGCAAAACATACACACAGACAGACAGACAAAAATATTTGGATCTAGTGAAATATGTAGACACCCACACTCGTGAAGGCAAATGTGCATGTATAAGCACAGAAATAGGTAGAGAGGTGGATGGAAGAGGCTAGTCTGTAGTTAAAATTTCCCTCTTCTCGAGTTTAGAGTAAATACTCACAATGTATTGGCATTCCTCAACGAGCGATAATTGAGTCTCGAGAAGTCTGACTTTGCCCTGGCCCGTAGTTGGCTTTGTCGGTAGACGGTCTTTAAATCTCAAGGACTCTGTGCCTGAGAGGCATCCCAACTCAGGGGAGATGCTGGTCACAGCCCGCTGCAATCCAGGAGAGCTCAAAGGGTCTTGCTTAGGGTTGCTATTTATAGGGTCCAAGATAATTGACTTTCATCAGGTACTTTTCCATTTCAGCCCAACTTGGATGATGAAATACTCTGGTACTTTCCACCAGTTGCACAGGCCCAGAACTTGATAGATCTTGAAGCTCTGGTATCACCTCCTTTGGGCCACAACCCAAGTACGGATGTACTAGGCTGTCAGGAGGTGATTGATTGTCATTACCGTTCCCAAGTGGTAGGGGAGGCAGGAGCCAGGTGCGCTAAGGGGGTGCCTTAACACCCTGGTCCGTTGCTTTTCCCGATCCATCTTGGGTTGGTATGTGGCCTGGCGGGGGGGAATCGCACCAAGCACCAAGTGGCCCAAGAAAGGTGGGGAGTTGCACCACCACAGCTATGTAAAAGGACTCTTGAAACATCAATCATCTTGTGAAAACATGAAGTCAAAACTTCTTTACAGCATTCTACACATGGAACCGGAAAACTAGATTCTGAGAGGGAAAGTTTCACCCATTTTTAAGCGTTCTTTCCCTCCAAAGGAATGTTTCTCAACTTAAGTCTCTGAGTAGGCAGTAACAGAAGAAACTCAGTGATAACGACCTTCTTTTTTCTTTTCTGGAGAACAGTTATTTTCTCTTCTGTCTATAAAATGGGATAATTTGGGTGCCTGGTATTCATGCTGCCCAACAATCTTCTTTAGATTCTTTTCGTTGGATGCGTCTCAGAACAAGAGATGGAATAGCTGTTAAGGATAAAAAGGCTCAAAGTGCGTCAATAATACATCGTGAAAGATTCTTTTCAGAGTTCTTACTGGGATAAGAAAGATGGCACAGAACTGAAGCTGGGACAACACAACTCTTAGTGTTGAGTGACTCTTATGTACCAGAAATGCTATAAATCACACTTGTTTAAATCATTTGCTTGATAATGACATTAGAATCAATGTATATTGGTTATCTTTCTAGCCACACTTACATATACTGTTTACAGTTAGTTTTCAGTAGATTTTTCTACTGTGTACATAAACTATATTTCTACTTTGTTTTTATCTATCATCTTCTTTAGTATTCTGACTTTTAAGTCCTGTTTCAATTTTGGAGTTAAAGTAAACTGGTTCTCCCTCCACTATATGCTACTTTCTCTTTTTCAAATTTCTTTCTGTTCTTCAAATAATTCTGCAAAAAGTTTTATTGTAAGATAGGGGCTAGGTCCAATCAGTATATTAAACACATCTGTTTTAGTTTTTGGAAGTCCGTTGGACTATAATGCTATGTCATTATCCAAGCTCTGCAATAAAAAGTAAATTATCTTACAGTCACTTTATGCATCATTATTATCTGTAGATGAATCTGTTCTATTGCTTCTGTGCATATTTTAATTCACGGTAATTATTTTGATTATCACATAGTTGTAGAATAGTTGTTCCTTTGAAGGAAAACTTCAAGACAAAAGGTAAACACAAAAAACAAAGTAAAAAAAAAATTTTAAAACCGTGAAAAGTTATGTCCCATGAGACTGCAATTTGAGTAGCAGCTCTATACCTCTCTTACGACGTTATTATTCGTATCCTACAGTTTGATAAATTAGAAAGGAGCAGTAAATGGTGGGGAAAACCACTTTTTTGCTTTAGCTTTATTATTAAGGATAGATGTGTTTATTATTGGGCCATTGTTTTATATAAAGATACAGACAGATTTAAACTATTGTGGTTACTGGTGTGGTGTAGTGGGGTTCCCACCCCCCCAAATAAACTTGAATAATATTTTAACAAATTCAAGGCAAATTCTGTGTAGCTGTCCAGTAGAAGGCAAACAACACTAGAGACAGAGTATTAGTTCTCAGTTTTTTCCCTAACTCATCTATGCAGTAACAAAACAGGGTGTAAGATTTAATAGAAGATATCTAAAGCCAAACGCCATTTAGTTCAAAGAGAATGTTTCAATTCATGTCAGTGGACCTTGTTGAAGAACTGTTGAAGAGTAGACATATGACTTTGTCAGAGCCCTCACATTTAAGCTGCTATCAGCAGCAGAAATTTCTTTATGCAACAATGAAGTAAGCTACAATGTATATTTTTTCGAAGACCTTTGAATTATCTTGTTCACTACAGATAGGCATGTTGGAAAGTGACCAAGTCCTACTTCCCTTAATAAGATTAGAGTTTTGCTATTATGGTCTAACGAACTATGCTATTCGTTATAGGACTTTAATGCTATAAAGCATGTGTGTGCTTGTTAAAATTCCCATAAATAAATAAATGCTGGGGAATTAATTTAAGATTTATCATTCGTATTAATGTTTCTTAAAAAGAAACAGTGTTTTTAACAGCAGTTGTCTCCGGGTAGTAGGTGCTTTCTTTTCATCTTTTAAACCTGTGCTGTGACCTGATTAAAACATCTAGTTTTAAAAGCTAGCACTATTTTTATGGTGGAAGCCTCTTTTTACTGTGCAACATAAGAAAAGAACTTAACTAGAATCGATGGGGGAAGGGGATACCAACAGGAGAGCTGAAGGTAAGCCAAGGGTTGGCATGGCATTGCCTGAGGGCGACAATGCTAGTGAGAACATTTCTGCTGCTCCTTGGAGCATGGAGGGCTCCGGAGCATATCTGAAATGCTTGTACACCAACACACACAGTATGAGAAAAAACCAGGATGAACTGGAAGCGTTGGTCAGCTCCCAGAGCTACGATATCATTGGTATGAGTGAGACTTGGTGGAATGAGTCCTGCGACTGGAGTGCTGGGATTGAGGGCTACGGGCTGTTCAGGAAGGATAGGCAGGGCAGGTGAGGTGGAGGAGTTGCACTGTGTGTAAGGGAGAGGCTTGTTTTTTACAGCCCTTACAGTTAGTGGTGATGTGGTTGAGAGCCTTTGGGTGAGGATTAGGGGGATGGAAAATAAAGATGTTGTAGTGGGTATCTACTGCCGATTGCCCAGCCAGGATGTTAGCACTGATGAGTTATTCTATAGGCAATTAGGAGAAATTTCTGGATAGGTAGCCCTTGTCCTTATGGGAGATTCCAGCTTCCCAGGCATCAACTGGGAATACCATGCTGCTGTGTCAAGCAAGTCTGGGAAATTCTTGAAGTTTGTGGAAAATAATGTCTTGTCACAAGTACTCAGAGAGCCAACTAGTGTCCTGGTTTAACCAGGATAGGGTTAAGTTTCCCCAGCAGTGGGGGGGGGAGCTCTAGCCGGGTTATTCAGATACCATGCGGACGTCACATCCTGGTTCCGTCACATCCTTGCGCGGGAGGGCGGGGCGCATGGTTTTATACATCTGCTCCTCTCACTCCTGTATTGGTAGATATACTTTGCTCTGTTCATTGTTATCACTGTTATTCTTATTGTTGCTGTTTGTTGTGTTGCTGTTGCACTGTTGTATTAAACCTGTCCTTATCTCAGTCTCGGGGCTTTGTATTTCACTCCCTTTGTGGGGGAGGGGCAGCGGCCGCGTGGTCTCAGACCCCGGCAGGGGCTAAACCACCACAACTTTGGTGCCCAACGTGGGGCTGGAGAAGACTGAAATAAGGACAAAAGGAGAAGGTGTGTTAGAGCAATCTGTTAGGTGTAATTTTTTCTGTTTTCATTTGCATTTGTTTGATAAGAAATGTTTGCAATGCTGGGCAATTTGCTTGCATGCTGGGGTTGGATTAATCCTTATATCCCCTGTGTGTTCCCAGTGCTGGTGTTTGTTCTCGGTGGAAAATGTATCAAGGGTCTTGTTCTGCTCTACTGGTTACTGTCTGCTTATAATGGGCTCGTTTCGCTGCTTGTGGGGGTGAACCGGTACCTGTTTGCCGCCTGGTCTTTTGTTAGGGGTCTCACCCCCTCTGTGGGTGAGCCAGGGGAAGAGATCCTCTCGGTTTTTGAGAGTTTCAGCTATCCCTGGAGCACCCAGGCCAGTGTGTTCACAGCACAGTGCTTTCTGAGTGTCTGCCAGATCTTGTTTTGGGCCATGCGGTACTTCTCCAACAATAGCACCACCCGGAAACCTGCCCCGAGGGCAGATAGTTATAAATGGCAAGGTGTGTGGGAGAAGATGGGCAAGTACCTGAGTCAGTGGTCACCCCCAACGTTCTGGGATTTCACTCCCGAACAAGTGCAGAGTCCTGATAAACTGGTGGAGTGTTTGGAAAAGGTGTGCTGCCAATCTGACAAACCCCGGGAGATGCAACTCGCTGCGATGTGCTGGGGGCTTGCCCATGCTTACCGCATCGCCCTTAACACTGATCACTGCCCTCAAGGGGGAGAGAGAGCTGCAGGATCTGAAGGTGAACCTGCTGGTACAGCAGCTGGGCCAGGGGGACAGGCAGTGCCAGTACCGGTCGCCTCCACCAGCACAGCAGCTGAGCCGGAGGGACAAGCAGTACCAATATCAGTCGCCCCGATACAGAAAACCAAATATACCAAAAAATCCCCTCGCAGTGTACAGGGTGATAATGAACCAGGCCCATCACGAGAGCAGGAGGAAGAGCCGGAGGTAATCATCCGATCTCTATCCCTCAGTGAGTTGCGAGATATGCGGAAGGATTTCGGCCGCAGTCCAGGCGAGCAAATTTGCACCTGGCTGCTCCGGTGCTGGGATAGTGGAGCTGCTGGTTTAGAATTGGAGGGGAGAGAGGCCAAGCAGGTGGGACCTTTGGCCAAGCAGGCTGGTATTGACAAGGCAATAGGGAAACAGGCTCAAACTCTCAGCCTTTGGAGGCGACTCCTGCTCGCTGTGAGGGAGAGGTACCCCTACAAGGATGATGCTCTATGTCGGTTAGGCAAGTGGACCGACATGGAGAAAGGCATCCAAAACCTCAGGGAAATGGCTGTGTTTGACATGGTCTATGGTGATCTGAATGATGAGCGGTCACCCATGGATCCAGATCAGGTCCCTTGTACACAGCTGATGTGGCGGAAGTTCCTGCAAAGTGCACCAGAGGCACATTCCAAAGCATTAGCAGCAGCATCCTGGTGGCGAGACACCCAGACTCAGACAGTAGATGAAGTGATTATCGATCTCCAGCCATATGAGGGAAGTCTCCCTTCCTCCCAACATGCTTTGGTTTCAGCCGTAGAGGAACTGTCTCAGAGGCTCCAGAAAGTGGAAGAGGACATGTCCTACATTCCACCTGCACGGGCCGATGTCTCGGCCGTTAGAAGCAGGCGTTTCCCCACCCAAGAGAAGGGCAGTGCAAGACACACACCATGGGGCACCCTGTGGTTCTTCCTCCGCGACCATGGGGAAAACATGAGAAGGTGGCATGGACAGCCCACTTCCGCCCTAGCTGTACGAGTACAGCAACTGAAAGGGAAGACCACCATGGTTTTGTACATCGTGCTTCAAACTGCTGTATTTGGTAGCTATTTTGCTCTGTTCATTGCTATCACTATTACTGTTATTGTTATTGTTGTTGTTTGTTGTGTTGCTATTGCATTGTTGTATTGAACCTTTCCTTATTTCAGTCTTGGGGCTTTGTGTTTTCACTCCCTTTGTGGGGGAGGGGCAGCGGCCGCGTGGTCTCAGACCCCGGCAGGGGCTAAACCATCACATTTTTCTAAATGAATGTCTCTCAACTTGTCAAGGGAATAGAACTCACTAGAAATTATTCATAATATAGCTGGGATGGGGGGGATAATCAGGTTTCTAGTTTAAAAAAAAAAAAAAACAACAATCAACTTCCAGAGAACCCAAAATCTCATAAATGCCTTATAGTGAACTGTCTTTTTTCTTTCTGCCTGTTCTTTATTTCTTATAATATTGCAACCCTTACTGTATCTCATTAAGAGAAATCCTGAAATAATACTTCCCTGATTTAACATAATAAGGTTTTAATTTTATAACTGAGGAGAGAAAACACTTTAAAACTGTTAGCTGCCATGTCTATTAGAAAGTCTTAGAAATAGTCCTGATTTTGGTTATGGGTTTCTACAGCCAGCCATTTTTTTAAACATTGTTTGGTAAATGGAATGTGGACTCGTGCAATCTTCATCACGAGATTTTTTTTTATACATGCTGTGTTTGTAGGGTTGATTTTTTTTTTTAAATGAGCTAACATTGTCTTAGTTATGTTGTTACTGAAATTGGTGGAAATGTAACAAATTATGAAAGCCAAGTTAAACTAGAATTGAGCAGTTCTGAAGATTCAAGTTTTAATCTTTGTTGCTTTTTCACTGTTGGTTTAATTGGGTTCTTTGACTTTACTGAGAACAGATTTGATCTGTGCCTATGTGAAAACTTGAACTTGAACTTATGAAAAGAAATCATCAAATGCTCATGGATTATTTTTTTCCTTTGGATTGCTGGATGTTTTTTCCGCTATGAGATGAGTCAAGTCACTAGTCTGCATTTAGGCCAATACAAAATTTAGAAAAAACAAATTTTTAAACAGAGTTAAGCACTAACACTCCCAAAAGTTATTTTGAAAATTGTGCTTCTGAAAAATGTTGTCTTTAACTTACTTCTTACTACTTTGGGAGTACTAATTGTCTCTTCTGTTTGGTTTTGTCTTTCAAGGTATCCAGAGAATGGCATAGTAGAAATGGACACCAAAAATCTTCGACCACGAGCAAGAACCATTCTGAAGTGGAGTGAACTAAAAGTGGGTGATGTGGTGATGGTTAACTACAATGTTGAGGCTCCAGAAGAAAGAGGATTCTGGTTTGATGCAGAAATTACCTCTCTGAGAGAAATTTCAAGGACTAACAAAGAGGTTCATGCTAAAATTCTGCTGGGGTAAGATTTCTTTGGCTAATAAGGAAAGTCTATTTACATTCTTAAAGAACTCATCATTAGATTAATTACTCAACATTAGATTAATATTAACATGCTGTATTTCTGCAGCTGAACCAGGTCTGAGGTTTGTGTGTGAAGGAAATTCCTTTAGAACCTTTGAGATGTGCCGTAATTCCTCTATCTGAGTCTGTCATTTCTCAATAGACCACGATGAACATGCCGAGACAATACTCGCTTGATCAGACTGTGCTCTTTTATTGTTGAGTCATGGAAGCACTGTCTGGACTTGTTAACCAATCATCACATCCCACATCTGCTTCCCCCTCTATGCTGGTTCCATCCTTGGTGTGCATGGGACCAAGAAATACCGTATAAGGCAATACTAGCTTCCCATTTCCACCCTTGCTTATGCAACTCAGTGGAGGAAAGGGTGGTCAGCTTGTCATGGTGACATAAGGCCAAGACTGATGTCAATGCCTCCCACCTCCCCAAGGGTGTGAGGTGCAGAGGGGAGTTTGGTCATGGAGTGATGAAGGGTTAGAGTCAAGGCAGTCAATAAGGTGGTGTGTCGAGAAACCATCAGAATAATGCAAGCCAGAAGCCAAGCATGAATATGTAATATGATGACTAGAACAAGTAAGAAACCGCTCAAAATAAGTAGAAAAGCTAAGGGAATGAAGTGGAACATCTCCATAGCTGTGGCAGACCATCCTAGAAGGGATTCTCACTGACTATATTTGACTATTTTTTGAACATGTTCCAGGATTTGTTTGATCTCTGTGATATCATGGTGGACAGCTATTAAAGTTTGTTGTGCCTGCTCCTTTGCCTGTTTCAATAGTCGATGTAAGTCTTCATGTGGCAAAACCCGTTCAATCAGAGATAAATTCATACCGATAGGGGTAGGGGTGATGTGGTGGTAGAGAGTATAATTAGTTGACAGTACTTGATAAGTGATAATTGGGGCAGTATAGTTAAAATCACATCCAGATAGGGTTGTAAAATAACAGGCACACAGGTTAGCTAACATAAAGTACGGTTATATGTAGAGTCAATATATACAGAAGGACATGAAGATCATAAAGATGCACAGATGTTCCAGACAGTATCGTCTCAGTTCATTGGAGTCTATTGAGAAATGACAGACAGACAGACATAGGGGAATTAAGGCACATATCAAAAGTTTCTAAAAGAATTTCCTTCACACATGAACTCTAGACATGGCTCAGGGACGCAAGCTTCAATGTCTACTGATTACCATCCTTTTGTTCCTTGCCAGGCCTGTTGTTGATGATACATGGGATAGATCACGGATCTGGCAGTATTGAAATAGTGGATTCCATGAGTCAGATTTTTCCAATTTTCCCGAAAATTTAGTGAACCAGGAGTCATGGGGAATTGGGATTTCTTCTTCAGAGTAGCAGGATGTCACAGGAGGCAATCTACAAGAAAAGAACAAAATGCATCCTGTCTAGGCTACAAGCCAAGTGGCAGGTAGTTATTTGAGTTGCTCTTTTCAGAATTCCTTCATACAAAATTAGTTCTAGTACCCCTGTAATTAGAGCTGTGGTGATGGTGTTGGTAGGGGGAATACATGCTCACACTGTAATCCCTATGAGAGCTTGTGAAGGTGGAAAAAAGGAGGGGTTTCTGTAATAGGTGAGTCTTAGGGATCATCGGTAGCTGCAGAATAGGGAAAGGAGAGAGGGCTGAGAACAAAATGGTTGGGACCTCAAGGTCAGACTCTGTCGATGACAGCAGAAAAACCAAAAACCCAGCACTGAATGGTAATGAATTGTGCACATCCTTCAGGAAGGGAACATTGTAAGGGACATCGTGAAGAATAAGATGTAAAACCTTAAGTGTAAGGGGGCAATCCCCAAGGAGTTTGTAAATATCAGAAAGGGCAAGGGAAGTGGCAAGTAAAGAACAGAGTAGAACAGAGTAGAACAGAACAGAACAGAACAGAACAGAATAGAATAGAATAGAATAGAATAGAATAGAATAGAATAGAATAGAATAGAATAGAATAGAATAGTTCAGTTGGAAGGGACCTACAATGCTTCAATGTGCGCACGCAGCCCAGAAAGGCAATCATATCCTGGGCTGCAGCAAGCGAAGTGTGGTCAGCAGGTCAAGGGAGGTGATTCTCCCCCTCTACTCCGCTCTCGTGAGACCCCACCTGCAGTGCTGTGTCCAGCTCTGGGGCCCCCGACATAAGAAGGACATGGACCTGCTTGAGCAGGTCCAGAGGAGGGCCACGAAGATGATCAGGGGGCTGGAGCACCTCCCCTCTATGAGAACAGGCTGAGAGAGTTGGGGTTGTTCAGCCTAGAGAAAAGAAGGCTCCGGGGAGACCTTATAGTGACCTTCCAGTACTTCAAGGGGGCTACAGGAAAGATGGGGAGGGACTCTTTATCAGGGGGTGTAGGGATAGGACGAGGGGTAATGGTTTTAAATTGAAAGAGGGTTGATTTAGATTAGATATAAGGGAGAAATTCTTTGGTGGTGAGACACTGGAACAGGTTGCCCAGAGAAGTTATGGATGCCCTCCTACTTGGAAGTGTTCAAGGCCAGGTTGGACGGGGCTTTGAGCAACCTGATCTAGTGGAAGGTGTCCCTGCCCATGGCAGGGGGGTTGGAACTTACATGACCTTTAAGGTCCCTTCTACCTCAAACCATTCTATGATTCTATGATCATCTAGTGCAATTACCCGACCACTTCAGCGCTGACCAAAAGTTAAAGCGTATTGCTAAGGTCATTGTCCAAATGCCTCTTAAACACTGACAGGCTTGGGGCATCGACCACCTCTCTAGAAAGACTGTACTAGTCTAAACCTCCCCCTGGGCCAGCTTTGAACCATTCCCACACGTCCTACCGCTGGATCCCAGGGAGAAGAGATTGGCACCTCCCTCTCCACTTCCCCTCCTCAGGAAGCTGTAGAGACCAATGAGGTCACCCCTCAGCCTCCTCTTCTCCAAACTAGACAAGCCCAGAGTCCTTAGCTGCTCCTCCCAGGACACGCCTTCCAGCCCTTTCACCAGCTTTGTTGCCCTCCTCTGGACGCATTCAAGGTCCTTAACATCCTTCTTAAATTGTGGGGCCCAGAACTGCACACAGTACTCAAGGTGATGTCACCAAAACAGGATAAAAGAACTTATCGACACCAATGTGATGTAGATAAGCAGACACTCTTTTATTAGCGGCCGGGTGCGCAGGGGAGTCGTCTCACCAACAACGCACACCTGAGTCGTGTAACATGCTGATTATATTGGATACAGTAATATATATTAATTAAGTGCTCATACATAAACATGTTAATTCCCGTAACTCATTTTCATATCCACGCCTCTTTCCGGTCATGCGCACTTGAGTCCTGAAATGAGTCTGGGGACTGCTTTTACAACCACCAGAGACTGTGACCCCTCAGAAAAGACCCCCCAATGCCCTTGACTCGAGGACTTTGGCTCACATTGCAACTTTAACATGCTTCAAGGCTCTCTTACAATGTAGCCCCTAGTCTATAAGATAATAAATTACTTTTACCAAGCAGTCTAACAATAGTACTTTGACAACATAATTATCTAAGTAATGATTATTACTGGTCTATGCAGCCTTGGTTTGGGGCTTTACAAAGGAGCTCATAGCAGCATAACTGATTACATGGTTACACAATATTTCCATGGTTACTTAAAACAATATACAATTATTCTCTAAGTTTTATAAAACTAATATTCTTATAAAATTCTATTTGGTTATTTAGTTATGATCATTTTTATCATAAACCCCCAAATCAACTTAAATCAATAACAAATCAATGACAATCAGTAACAGTGAGGCTGCACCATAGCTAAATACAGTGGGATAATCCCCTCTTTTGACTGGCCGGTTATACTGTGTTTGATGCACCCCAGGATGCAGTTTGCCCTCTTGGCTGCCAGGGCCCAATGCTGGCTCATGTTGAGCCTGCTGCCAACCAGCACCCCCAGATCCCTTTCTGCAGGGCTGCTCTCCAGCCACTCCTCTCCCAGTCTATACTTGTGCCCGGGGTTACTCTGTCCCAGGTGCAGAATTGGGCATTTGTTCTTGTTAAATGTCATCCCATTAATCATTGCCCAATGCTCCAATCTATCCAGATCCGTCTGCAAGGCCTCTTGTCCCTCGAGAGAGTCAACAACATCTCCCAGTTTGGTATCGTCAGCAAACTTGCTAATGGTGCATTCAGCTCCTGCATCCAGAACAGAACTGGCCCTAAAAAAAGCATACTCCCATTCCCAATATGAGGCTTACATGCCTTGCCACCCCTTGCTACCAAAATGAGGATTGCCTTTTCAGGAATGTCCCGGGCCAAATAGTCTTTCCATGTTTCAAGGTGCTTTGGGCCAGGTCCCTTTTGCACAGGCTTAGGGGTATTTTTAACTACCTGGACACAAGGGGGTTTGGTGGTAACTATAGCTGCATTTTAAGGGAGATGGGAAAATAACAACAGGCATAGCAGAAACTACCTCTTATAATACCTGGGTTCTGCACTTGTAAAGCAATCGCCTATTGACAGTAAATGGATTCTGAGTGGATCAGGACCCTTTTTGACTTGTGAGTGCCACTGGGCCTCAGTTGGACAGCCCCACAGGGGCTACATCTAAAGTGCAATTGATAACCAACCTATCTATGTGGAGTAGGAAAACAGAAAGCCTTGACACTGTATAAGCACTCCTTAGCAGTAGCTAAAACACTTGTGTGTTATCAACACTGGTTTAGTCATAGATCCAAAGCACAGCACCATGACAGCTGCTATGAAGAAAATTAACTCCATCCCAACCCGATCCAGTACACCCGTTTAATTTTAGGAACTTTGTGGGAGGCATTGGCCTGCCAGCCTTGCACAGCCTGTGAGAAAGTGCTAGGCTTTGATGAAAAACAGGCCTTGGAAGAAAGATAAGAGGCTGCTGAGCTATGCCAAGGTGGCAGGGAAAAACAACGGACAGCTGCAACACTGAACTGTGGAAAAGTACCGAACTGTGAGAAGTTGCTACCGCGAGAACAGCACGTGAACGAGAGGGTGATTGGTCTGCACAGCGCGTGTGAGAGTGGTCTTATGCTGATAGGAGAAAAGGTTGAGAGCTGTCTAATTGCTGATTTGTTAACTATGAAGTAAGAGCTTTACCGACAGCATCCGAGAGCATAAGTATGTACCATTGTAACAATAAACTCTCTCTTTCTTTCTGGATTTCATCGGGAGTCCGTGCCTCAGTTGCCACAGAACTTGGGTATAGTTCTTCAGGAATTCAGTAGTTTTTTGCAGAATCCACATGACAACTTTAAATAGGCTGTGACATTGCTTATTTTCCCCATCTTAAAGAATGCAGTCTTTACAGTCCCCTTGAAGATTTCACTGCTAGCCTTCTCTTCTCTTGCTAGCTTGCTTTGTCCCTTTGACACAGAGTCCTTTTCTTACCATATCATATACACAAAGGAACTGAAGGCAGTTGGATTCAGTCTGTTATCTCAAACTCTGTAGGAGGATGGAGACACAGGGATGCATGTATTACCAAGAGTGAAACTAATGTTACAGTGTAACTTGAAGTGAGCATTTCTTTTTAGCTAAGAAAAAGCTTGTTTTAGTGGTGGCTCCTCCTAAATTTCACCACAACAAACAGTATCATAATTCTAAAAATATTTTCCTTAAAATGATTTTAACCATTCAGATTTTATAATGCTTTTTATTGTAAGAATGGAGGAATGTTCAATTTTTATGAACATTTCTAATGTAGGACATAACTGATTGGGAGAGAATGGCAGAATATTTTTATGATGAGATGAAATTTAATATTTTGCTTACGTTCCAGAAATAGTTGCATTTTTTAAATGTGAAAGATGTTGAGTTGGTAGCTTCTGCCAGCAAATGCAAATCTGTTTTGAGTATTGCTTTTAAATTTAGGTTAACAGGAGTGATTTAGATGAAATATTTCAGTGTATTATGGCTTCCTGTGATTCAAAATGCAGAGAAGGCATATGAATTCATTTTGGAGACAATTGTCATTTAAGAAAAACCACCCTCAAATCTGAAACAAGGCGTTGAATTGGAAGTTTGAATTATTAACCACAAACTTAGCAAGGGAGAAGTATTTTTTAAAAGAAAAAACAATCCAGAGAGCTCAAGATCGTAGGATAATTCAGGTTGTAAGGAGCCTCAAGAGGTCTCTAGTACAACTTCCTTCTCAAAGCAGGGTCAGCTACGATGTCAGACCAGGTTGCTCAGGACTTTATTCAGTCTGGTCTTGAAAACCTCCAAGAATGGAGACTGCACAACCTCTCTGGATGCCTACTCCACTGCTTGACTGTCCTTATGGTTTTTCCATGATATTTATTGTAATGCATTTAATATGTGTATGACATTTGGTGAACTGCAGAAATGGACTGCATACCTTCTGCAAAACAAAACTGTCCAGAGGTTGACTTATATGAACCTCAGGTATGAACCTCTGGTTATTGATAATGTTTTTAAAAACTGCTCTTTGGGGTGGTTTTTTAACGTGGCAAAGGTTCTTTGGTCACCGCCCCCCCCCCCCCTTAAATGGGTTAACCAAAATATGCTTTATATTGGCAAAAACAGTTAGATATTTCAGGTGGTGTCTACATTATCTAATAAAAACTCTCTTTATTTCAGTTAGAAATTTTATGGATCAATTTTAAACTTTTTTTTAAACCTAAGTAACCTGATAGTTATGTTTAAATTTTGAAGATGGTAAGTAGGTATGTCTCCCCATAGTATTCTTATTTCACTACCCTCTGGAAGAAATTTGAAAAAGCCACAATGGAGAAATACTGTATTCCAGGATAGTGAATTTATTTGTCCAAATGAAGTCCATTTTCTAAATAGAATCTTAAATCTTATTTATTTCAATGAGCATTCTGCCTAAGTGTTCAGGCTTCACTGATGAGTTAATAGCCTATATATGTGGCCAGTCAACTATGACAGTATGCAGAAAGCAAAATTTTCTGAGCCCTGATGTTTCTTATGATTCATCCAGGTATAATTCTGAGTCACCTGAGTTACCCCAGTCATTCATCTCAATTAATGGTAAAAGTACAAGATAAGCGTCCTGGAATTGATAAACTTGTGTAAAGAATATGCTTCAATGGGAATTACTTGATTTCGGGTATTTGGGTTTGTAAAATCAATCCTTTACTGTTAGTTATTAATTCTTTTCAGTAAAAACTGTAATTTATTATGAAAGACCTATTTTTAGGTGATTAATTATTTGTTAACTACTTAAGAAAAAAACTTGGCAGGCAGTACAGGGAGGCAGAACACTTGCAGTTGTTCCATTCACTGACTCTTTCTCTCTTCAATATTATGTTTAAGAGGGCTTGAATATTTGATTCAAAATAATACAACTTTTTATTGATCTTTATTGCTTTTGACAAAGGTGTCATTGAGTTGCTGGCACAATGACAGGAAATAGCAAGGGCATGTATGTTTACACTGTATATGGTGATGGTGTAGAGTTAATAAAACTTGTGATGAGGAAAATATATATTTTTACTGTATTTTTGACATGCATATCTGTTATGTGGTATTTCTTTACTCATTTCTCAGTCAAACCCTAGTGGGAAAGTCTTGAAAAATTTGTCATCATTACTTCAGTTTTTAGGAAACCAAGATAAATTAGAGAACATCAACGAAGAGGAGAGCGAAACTGAACAAAGACCCAACAAAAAATAATTTCAACAGCAGATCTAACCATATATTAATAATTCTCATTTGTTCTGTATCTGCACTGCAATTAAAGGTTGTCATTGTAGTGTTTCTAGAGCCTATCCAAACCGGACTTAATGCAGCCTAAATAGAAATATCAGCAAATCTGTGATGCTATAAGCATAGATCAAGTCTGCCCAAGACTATAGGACTCTTATGACTGATCACATTCACTCATTATTTCAGTTCATTCGTTATTTTCAGTTCAGAATGGTCAATCCTGTTTCTCTGATACCCTAGAGAACTTGCCAACTCAGTTTACAGTATCTCTGAAATTCATCTATTCTTCCCTTCTATGGGAAGTATTTCTTTCACAGCAACAGCAATTATTAGTAATTAGGGTATTATTATTTTTCTCTTTGAACTTTCAAGGAAGCATATATGTGCCTGTTGGTGGAGGGTCACTGTGAGACAAACCTCTCATATTTTATCCACACTTTGGTAGCTGTCTGACAATGAGAGTCACAATACCAAAAAAGTTCAAATGCTGCTTTGTCTTTTTTGCTTGCTAGACTTCAAGGCTGATGAACTCTCTTTTTCTTCACTCAGTTAATATATTAAGGCATTTGAAGGTTTGAATTTAGCAAGGGCCTCTCTCAATACCATGAGCTGTTTTATTTAAATCTTTGGATTAATTCAAGGCTAACAGTAAAATCAGTTAATTACAGATTCATTGCACATCTTTCTCCAAGCAAATATATTATGAATTTGAGAAATTCATTAGAGTAGCAATAATGGAAGGTAGTAGTAAGGATCTGTTTTGCTGATCAAGGATGCCAATTAAACTCAGACACCAGAGTGAAAAGAGTAGGCTTATTTTACTGTTAATAATTAAAGGATATAACCAAGTAATACAGAAAATAAGCAATAAGGAAAATACAGAATAGTACACTTAATTATTACTACATACAGTTAATTATAGAAAATAAGAACAAGCAAGGTAACGCACCTAATCATTACTACACGATGGGGAGAATAGTGATGTGGTGGTTTAGGCCCTGCCGGGACTCGAGACCACGATGCCGCTGCCCCTCCCCCACCCTCGGACTGGACGGGGCAGGGAGTGAAATACAAACCCCGGGGTTGAGATAAGGAGAGGTTTAATACAACGGTGTAACAGCAACAAACCGAACAACAACAATAACAATAACAGTAATAACAATGAACAGAGCAAGAGATATACCGTACAGATACAGCAGTGAGGGCACTGAACTGAAACACAAGCCGTTTACTGCTCTTCCCGCACTTGGGCGCCTCGATCTGACGTCAGCATGGTATCGAATAACCCGGCTAGAGCTCCCTCCCCACTGCTGGGGAAACTTAGCCCTATCCTAGCTGAACCAGGACATAATCCACCCCTTTATTCTATACCATCTGCGTCATGCCCAGCTGCCATTTAGCAATTAACAATAACAAAAAAACCCTCCGATTAAAAAAAGCACAGTATAATTCACGGCGTGTTTTCACCCACAATCAAGTCCCCTTGTGGTACGCATCGGACCTCTCCATCCTTCTGCATCACCCACCAGGTGCACCCAGGTCCTTGAGCAAAAGCAATCCCGTGGATGGGTTTGCCTTTGCCCGGCGCAGGACTAACCCAGACCATTTTTCCCGGCAGGTCCCTCATGCGCACCACAGGGACTTTATCCCCGTCTACAACACGTGGGAGTTTTGACTGAGCCGGGCCAGCTCGATTGGCAGATCCTCTTGTGTTGACTAACCAAGTGGCCTTTGTCAGATGTGTGTCCCAGTGTTTGAAGGTTCCACCCTCCATTGCTCTCAATGTAGTTTTTAACAGTCCATTGTAGCGCTCGATCTTCCCGGAGGCTGGTGCGTGGTAGGGGATGTGGTAGACCCACTCGATGCCGTGTTCTTCTGCCCAGGCATCTATGAGGTTGTTTCGGAAGTGAGTCCCATTGTCCGACTCAATCCTCTCTGGGGTGCCGTGTCGCCACAGGACTCGCTCTTCAAGGCCCAGGATGGTGTTCCGGGCGGTGGCGTGGGACACTGGATAAGTTTCGAGCCATCCAGTGGTTGCTTCCACCATTGTGAGCACGTGGCGCTTGCCTCGGCGGGTCTGTGGCAGTGTGATGTAGTCGATCTGCCAGGCCTCTCCATATTTATATTTCATCCATCGATCTCCATTCCGCTGGGGCTTCACCCGTTTGGCTTGTTTGATCGCAGCACACGTCTCACATCCGTGGATGATCTCTGCGATGGTGTCAATGGTGAGGTCCACCCCTCGATCTCGAGCCCACCTGTATGTTGCATCTCTGCCTTGGTGGCCCGAGGTCTCATGGGCCCACCGGGCTATGAACAGTTCACCTTTACGCTGCCAGTCCAAGTCCACCTGAGCCACCTCGATCTTAGCAGCCTGGTCCGCCTGCTGGTTGTGTTGATGTTCATCAGTGGCTCGACTCTTGGGTATATGGGCGTCCACATGGCGCACCTTCACAACGAGGTTCTCCACCCGGGCTGCAATGTCCTGCCATACTTCAGCAGCCCAGATGGGTCTGCCCTTGCGTTGCCAGTTGTTCTGCTTCCATTGCTGCAACCACATCCACGGGGCACTTGCCACCACCCACGAGTCACTGTAGAGATAGAGCCTCAGCCATTTTTCTCGCTCAGCAATCTCCAAAGTCAATTGGGTGGCTTTCACCTCTGCGTACTGGCTCGATTCACCTTGTCCCTCAACAGCTTCAGTGGTTCGTCGTGTGGGATACCACACCGCAGCCTTCCATCGTCGATGTTTTCCCACAATGCGACAAGACCCATCAGTGAACAGGGCATATTGCTTCTCCTCATCTGGCAGCTCGTTATATGGTGGGGCCTCCTCAGCACGTTTCACCTCTTGTTCTGGTGACATCCCAGAATCTTTGCTCTCTGACCAGTTTGTGATCACCTCCAATATTCCTGGGCGGTCGGGGTTCCCTATTCGAGCCCGTTGCGTTATCAACGCAACCCATTTACTCCACGTGGCATCTGTTGCATGATGTGTGGAGGGAGCCTTTCCTTTGAACATCCATCCCAGCACCGGCAGTCGAGGTGCCAGGAGGAGCTGTGTCTCAGTGCCGACCACTTCTGAGGCAGCCCGAACTCCTTCGTACGCTGCCAGTATCTCCTTCTCAGTCAGGGTATAGTTAGCTTCAGAGCCTTTGTATCCCCAGCTCCAAAAGCCTAGAGGTCGGCCTCGGGATTCCCCATCTGCTCTCTGCCAGAGGCTCCAGGTAGGGCCATTCTCCCCGGCTGCGGGTTCTTAATCTCCTGCCCTGCCCGGACTGGCCCGAGGGCTACTGCCTGGGCGATGTCCCGCTTAATTTGTTCAAAGGCTTGTTGTTGCTCTGGGCCCCATTCAAAATTGTTCTTCTTGCGGGTTACGTGGTAGAGAGGGCTCACAATCAGGCTGTAGTTTGGGATGTGCATCCTCCAGAACCCCACAGCGCCCAGGAAAGATTGAGTCTCTTTTTTGGTGGTTGGTGGGGCCATGGCTGCTATCTTGTTTATCACCTCCATTGGGATGTGGCGACGCCCATCTTGCCATTTTATTCCTAGGAACTGAATCTCCCTTCCAGGCCCCTTAACTTTCTGTCGCTTGATGGCAAAACCAGCCTTCAGGAGGATTTCAATTATCTTCTTTCCTTTCTCAAAGACTTCCTCAGCTGTGTCCCCCCATACAATGATATCATCAATGAACTGCAGGTGTTCCGGAGCCCCACCTTTCTCCAGTGCAGTATGGACCAGTCTATGGCAAATGGTGGAGCTGTGTTTCCACCCCTGGGGCAATCGATTCCAGGTGTACTGGATACCCCTCCAAGTGAACGCAAACTGTGGCCTGCACTCTGGTGCTATTGGGATGGAGAAGAACGCGTTAGCGATGTCAATCGTGGCGTACCACTTGGCTGCCTTCGACTCCAGCTCATACTGGAGCTCTAGCATGTCCGGCACTGCAGCACTCATCGCTGGCGTAACTTCATTCAGGCCACGGTAGTCCACGGTTAGTCTCCATTCGCCATTAGGTTTTCTTACTGGCCATACAGGGCTGTTGAAAGGTGAATGAGTCTTGCTGATCACCTTCTGGCTTTCTAGTCGATGGATCAGCTGATGGATGGGGACCAGGGAATCTCGGTTAGTGCGGTACTGCGGCCGGTGCACCGTCTTGGTGGCAATTGGCACTCGCTGCTCTTCAACCTTAAGCAACCCCACCACTGAGGGGTCCTCTGAGAGGCCGGGTAAGGTGGACAATTGCTCAACCTCCTCCAGGGCAGCTATACCAAAGGCCCACCGGTACCCTCTTGGGTCTTTAAAGTACCCTCTCCCGAGGTAGTCTATACCTAGGATGCACGGGGCATCTGAGCCAGTCACAATGGGGTGCTTATGCCAGTCCTTCCCAGTCAAGCTTACTTCAGTTTCTAATAGGGTCAGCTGTTGGGATCCCCCTGTCACTCCAGAGATGCAGATGGATTCGTCCCCACTGTGGCTTGATGGCATCAGGGTGAACTGTGCGCCAGTATCTACCAAGGCCTTATATTCTTGTGGGTCTGATGTGCCAGGCCATCGGATCCACACCTTCCAGTAAATCTGATTATCCCTTTCCTCCACCTGGCTGGAGGCAGGGCCCCTCTAATCCTGCTCACCATCACTCACTTGTTCTAAGAGTGACTCCTGCAAGAATGACTCACTTGTCCCTTCAAGAGGGTCAAGCATACTGTTGGCCATTCTATTCTGTCTGGGGGATTTCCAACTGGACACTGGAGCTGCGTTTCTCTTGGAAGACTCCCCTTTCATGGTGGTCTTCCCTTTCAGTTGCTGTACTCGTGCAGCTACGGCGGAAGTGGGCTGTCCATGCCACCTCCTCATGTTTTCCCCATGGTTGCGGAGGAAGAACCACAGGGTGCCCCATGGTGTGTGTCTTGCACTGCCCTTCTCTTGGGTGGGGAAACGCCTGCTTCTAACGGCCGAGACATTGGCCCGTGGAGGTGGAATGTAGGACATGTCCTCTTCCACTTTCTGGAGCCTCTGAGACAGGTCCCTCACAGCTGAAACCCAGGCATGTTGGGAGGAAGGGAGATTTCCCTCATATTGCCGGAGCTGGCCAGCCACTTCATCCACTGTCTGAGTCTGGGTGTCTCGCCACCAGGACGCTACTGCTAATGCTTTGGAATGTGCCTCTGGTGCACTTTGCAGGAACTTCCGCCACGTCAACTGTGTGCAAGGGGCCTGATCTGGATCCATGGGTGACCGCTCATCATTCAGATCACCATAAACCATGTCAAACACAGCCATTTCCCTGAGGTTTTGAATGCCTTTCTCCATGTTGGTCCACTTGCCTAACCGACATAGAGCATCATCCTTGTAGGGGTACCTCTCCCTTACACTGAGCAGGTGTCGCCTCCAAAGGCTGAGGGTTTGAGCCTGTTTCCCTATTGCCTTGTCAATGCCAGCTTCCCTGGACAAAGATCCCAGCTGCTTGGCCTCTCTCCCCTCCAATTCCAAAACACCAGCTCCACTATCCCAGCATCGGAGCAGCCAGGTGAAAAATCTGCTCGCCTGGAAGGCAGCTGAAATCCTTCCGCATAGCTCGCAACTCACTCAGGGATAGAGATCGGATGATTACCTCCGGCTCTTTCTTCTCCTGTTCTCGTGCTGGGCCTGGCTCATCTCCATCCCCTACTATGTGAGCTGACTTTGGTATGTTTGGTTTTCTGTATCGGGGCGACTGATACTGGCACTGCCTGTCCCTCTGGCCCAGCTGCTGTGCTGGTGGAAGCGACTGGTACTGGCACTGTCTGTCCCCCTGGCCCAGCTGCTGTACCAGTAGGTTCACTTTCAGATCCTGCAGCTCTTTCTCCCCCTTGAGGGCAGTGATCAGTGTTAAGGGCGATGCGGTAAGCATGGGCAAGCCCCCAGCACATCGCAGCGAGCTGCATCTCCCGGGGTTTGTCAGATTGGCAGCACACCTTTTCCAAACACTCCACCAGTTTATCAGGACTCTGCACTTGTTCGGGAGTGAAATCCCAGAACGTTGGGGGTGACCACTGACTCAGGTACTTGCCCATCTTCTCCCACACACCTTGCCATTTATAACTATCTGCCCTCGGGGCAGGTTTCCGGGTGGTGCTATTGTTGGAGAAGTACCGCATGGCCCAAAACAAGATCTGGCAGACACTCAGAAAGCACTGTGCTGTGAACACACTGGCCTGGGTGCTCCAGGAATAGCTGAAACTCTCAAAAACCGAGAGGATCTCTTCCCCTGGCTCACCCACAGAGGGGGTGAGACCCCTAACAAAAGCCCAGGCAGCAAACAGGTACCGGTTCACCCCCACAAGCAGTGATGCAAGCACATTATAAGCAGTCTGCAGCCAGTACAGCAAAACAAGACCCTTGGCACATTTTCCACCGATAACAAACACCAGCACTGGGAACACACAGTGGATATAAGGATTAATCCAGCCCCACCACGCAAGCAAGTTGGCCAGCATTGCAAATGTTCCTTATCAAACAGTAGAAATAAAAACAGAAAAATTGCACCTAACACACCTTCTCTTTTTGTCCTAATCTCAACCCTCTCGTGCCCCACGTTGGGTGCCAAAAAGGCTGTGGTGGCTTAGGTCCTGCCGGGACTCGAGACCACGATGCCGCTGCCCCTCCCCCACCCTCGTACCGGACGGGGCAGGGAGTGAAATACAGACCCTGGGGTTGAGATAAGGAAAGTTTTAATACAACAGTGTAACAGCAACAAAACGAACAATAACAATAACAGTAATAACGATGAACAGAACAAGAGATATACCGTACAGATACAGCAGTGAGGGCACCGAACTGAAACACAAGCCGTCTACTGCTCTTCCTGCGCTTGGGCGCCCGGACATGATGTCAGCATGGTATCGAATAACCCGGCTAGAGCTCCCTCCCCACTGCTGGGGAAACTTAGCCCTATCCTAGCTGAACCAGGACAAGTGATTAAGAAAGATCCATCACCACTTGCATACGTTACCAACATCCAGATCCGCAGTCACTGGGAAGCTCCGGTTGCAGTGAGGATTTGGAGTACCTTTCCCTGCAAGTGGGAAATCCTACGCGATGCGTCCATCCGTAGGCGAGGCTTCCAAAGTCGCAGCAAGCGGGTCCAGCCTTATATACCAAAAAAATCAGCAAGTCAAAATGACTTGTACTTTTCTTTGAGCGGAAACATCTGGTTGCATCCTCCTGTTGGATTCCACCCAAAGCCTGGCCAGGGCTCGGAGGGGGAGAACCAAGGGAGTTTCTAACAAGACCAAACACTTGGGTTCTCAGCCTTGAACAAGGCTAAACAAGGGAAGTTGGATACATTCTCATGACATTTCATCCTCACTACTGATTATATTTTGTCTGAGCTACGTCTTTCACTAGTGAGCTTACATATTTCATTAACAATCAGATACTAATAATAAACGCTAATGGTAATACAGATTTTACTAATTAACAGATACTAATAATACATACATAATAAATAATACACAACATTTGGTTGTGAGGTTCATCTAGAGGTCAACTTTGTTTCAGGGCCTATTATTCAGGCCCTAGCACTACAGGATCTTGAAATATGTCATAGTTTTATGCTTCAATCATCTGTTAGTTCTACAGATTGTGTTGGGCTTTCTGCTCTTAATCAGTGCTTTTCCAAGCATTTTTGCATTTTGTAGATCACTGTCTTTTTATTGTGTTTTTACATTTAACCTGATGGATTTTGAGCCTTTCTATCTTCCTCATTTAGACACAACTTCTGCTTTTTGTAGGATGCTTTCTTGCTTCTTGTAATTTCCATTTCCCTTCTGTTTAGCCTTGTTTGGATTCCTTTTACTCACTCTTGACATTTTGATAGGTGGTGTACATTTGTTCTCAGTGTCCAGCATGTTGTCTAAGTAGTTTTCACACTGCCTGTACAGATTTTACTCTTAATTATTGTTTGAGAAAGCTTTTGTATTTCTATTTCATTTTCCTTTTTGAAATTGAACGTAACTTGGCTTGTCTTGCTCTTGCAAAGATACTGAATTTAGGTACATCATTACAGAGCAACGGAATAATGCAATGAACCAAGTCTTGCACAGTGGACCAAGTCACTCAGGACCAAGTCAAGAGTTCTTCAGCTTTTGTGGATTCCTGTCGAGCTGTTCCAAGGAACCATCATTGGCAGTGCCTAAAAATTTAATCTTGACATTGGGTCTGGTCTAGTACCTGATCTAGTACTGTCATGTTTCCTTTCTTCTTAGTATGTCTGATGGCCTTCAACATCTCATAGTTGCTACTATCATGTTGTTTGGGTGTACAATAATGCCGTCCTGATGCTATATTTTTTTCTGTTTAGACCTGGAATTTCAGTTTCTATGGATTCTCTTACTGATGTTTATATATAATCATGTGGTATAATTCCGTATCCAGGATAATATCTTTTTTTCACCTAACACCCTTGGTACTTGCTGCTTGAGCTCTGAAGACATGTTTTCGTTGAGATGCAGAATGTTACTTCTGGTTCATTTCTCAAAACAGCTCTCATAACATAGTGGCATGTGGTCTAACAATTTGCTGAAACATTCTTGACCAGCTCTGTTAAAGTTCACTTGTCAAAACCTGTCTATAGACTTCTTGCACACACATGTAGCTTATTTCCCTATAGGCAACAAAGCTTCTTAAAGGGAATCCTTGATTGATGTCATTTAGAGCCACTCACTGTTGTGATTATCCCCTATCCCAAGGTCCTAGTTGAGATACAGTAGCTAAATTCAGCATCTAAGTAATCATAAACAGCAAGGTTGGAAGGGACTGAATGAGTTCCTCTTAGACCATTCTTTATGATAAGCTGCCTGTTATTTCTGAAAGGCATTTGTCTAACCTGTTACTAAAGACATCCTTTTCTTGTCCCCTCTTTCTTCTTTCCCTTCTCTCCTCCAGCCAAAAAATCCATTTTACTAGCTACTAGGGAAAGTCTCATTTGTAGCTGCAATGCCTGATTTATGCTGAAATTGTCAATACAGTTTATTTCTCAACAAAATTTTACATTACTAGTTTAATACAGTATGCTTCAGAATTTAAATAGATGCTTACAGTTTATTGAATTTGTCTCTGTTTTGACTTTTCCATATAGATCTGCCTAAAGTTTAAGATATATTTATATTTCTATATTTTGCATTATACACACACACATGCACGCACTCGCACACAAATATGCATGTATACATATACTTTCAATTCAAAGTTTCCTGTTATTTAGAAGGAAAATAAGGCATAACTGTGTGTTGGTTTAAGATAAGATAAAATCGCTGTTGTGGTGTGTATTATATTAGAAGTATTCTTAGAAGAATCAAGCTGGACAATGAAACATTGTGTTGGGATGTTCTTCATCTGTGCCACTATCTAGACCGTACACTGTGTTTTGATTTTGCTACATGTTAGAGCACTGCGTTGAATTTTGTTTGTGAAGTCACTAAAAACTATTTTATCATTGATAAAACAGATGCCAGTTAACTATATTACTTTGCTTAGGGTTTGCCAATTATAGAGGCTAAGACTGAGAAACAGAGTTCAATGTACTTTATTATATTTTTATTTTTCAGAGGCCCAGAAGATGCAATAAATGACTGCAGAATCCTTTTTATAGAGGAAATGTACAAGATTGAAAAGCCAGGAGCTTATCCACTGACATTTGGAGATGGAGATTTCAAAAGTATGCTTTTTTATTGTACAATTAAGGCCGTTAGCTAAATATTTGAATGGCATTAAAAAAATTAAGGGATCAGAGCACAGAATTAATTTAATTAAGGTTTCCTTTGTGTGTAATGAAAGAATTGTTATTACACAGATTTTTGGTTTGAAAATTTTTTACTATAATGTAACTTTATTACATGGCATATTGAGAATAAATTTTTGATGTAATTTATCAACACATTAGTGCTATGAATATAATCTCCTAAGCAGGTAAATGGCTGATATTTTAGATGAACTGTATGGAGTGAGTTCATAGTCTGAGATAAGTTCCTAGGCAGGTATCCGAATCACAAAACTTACTTGTCATAACTGACATCTCATTTGAGTTCTTAACAGATGCAAAAGACTGAAAGAGTCAATACTGCTATCTTTAACCCTGGCATTATCTAAGAATGAAGAATCAATAGCTGTGTAGAGCAAGAAAGTGTTGAGCTTGCTAGAACTATGAAAAAAACAGATGTATTTGATTTTAGATTATTATTTGACCACTTATGTCCTTCTGAACACTAAATACACCATGCATCCTCCCTGCCCCCCCCCCCCCCCCAAAGGGCAGTTCTCTAAAAAGCAGTGTAACATTGTATCCTAAGTTTAAAAATATGTGAATGATAAAGAACAGGAGTTATAAGACAGTGTTTACAACGGGAACACTGAGAGGTTGATCTGTGGCATTATTGATAGATATTACTGAATTTTAAAAGAAGTAAATTTATCACAGTTTAGTTTTCATTTATTATCTAAGGCAAATATTTGTGTCATTGTATGTAGGTGTCATTAATACACAAGACTTTATTTGCAGTGTACTATTAAAGAAATGATGTCATTAAAAATCAGTGTTTTTTAAAAAAGCAAATTCCATTTGTAAATGTATTCATAAAAGTAGAAATGTAATTTTCAATATATGAAGGCATTTTAAGCAATTTTTTTTCATTGTTTATTATTTATTTTTCTCAGATTAGTCGATGAAAACTAACCATCCATTCCATTTATGTTCTTTTAGTCACTTTAAGGATGATTCTCAGCATTTAAAAATAATATTTTTGTGATAAACCGATGGTTTGAGAAATTGTTTAATTTAGAGATAGTGTAAAGCCAAGTTATATCTGCTTTGCATTTATGTACCTAATTTTTATATATATATATATATAGCGTGCATATTTCTAGTTTGTAAAACTGATTTTGGAGGGTATGTAAATTTGTCATGCTATATTTAATTACATACACCCCTATAGTGCAGTGGAATTAAGTTTAAAGTTCTGTTTTATGTAAATGATTACTTTATCACTAACTTTAGCTCATGGATTAGTCTTCAGGCCTTATTTATTTTACATTCTATATTTTCCTGCACTGCCTCCCTGTTTTATTGTATAATAATCAAGTTTTCAGTTACTAGTCATTTTCAGTTGCTAGTGTCACATCTTATTTGTAGCCTGTTCTCAAACCTCTCACATAATTGCTATCTTTGTATAAACCTGCACCTATATGGTTTTTATGCAATTCTTGACCCCCTTTTCATTTCTTTCAAGATTATTTTTTACAAACCATCATAATTAAGTATAACACAACAAAATTAACTTGCATTTTAACCTCAAAGATTCAATTGTTAATTTACTGCTGGATATGTAACTTTATTCCTTTGTCTTCATCTACTTTTTTTCCCCCAAAGTCCAACTTCCTCACCACAGTTTACTTCATTTTCTCCTGCTGTTATTCTGATCTTTTTTTTGTAAGGTGTCCTGGATTTGTTCTGTGAAGCACAATGCACTATAGTTTTCTTATTGCTTATGGCTCAACTGATTTCTTTATTGCTCCTCTGCATTTGCCTCCCTAGTCCTACTCTACATTTAAAAATTAGCCATCTAAATACATACCAGCTCATTTAGTTTATTTGTATGCTAAGAAAAACAGTAGACTGGTATTTAATAACAGTAGCTAGAATTCAAAGAGAATGAATTGGCCTGAAATGCTCCATGAGTTTGTTATGGAGCAGAGTCATAGAATGTGCTGAAATTAAGAGCTCTAGAACGCATTTTAGATGTTTTTATACAAAACAGAACTATTCATCAACATGTTACTTTAACTTCCATCAGAATCTAAACTTGTACTACAAACATTAGATAAGATTTTTCCTACAAAAGGAGGGAATATGAAAGAACCTATGCAACTAAATTTTACAGTGGTGGTAGGGGTGAACAGGCTCATCTCTATCCGAACAACAATGCAAATAAATCGATGCAATTTGAGTTATTAAACTGGTTTAAAATAGAAATGGGAAAAGGATGTTTTCTGGCCCAGTCCTTCCCCTTCCTCTCACTGAGTTTGCTTTGAGGTTCCTCTGTTAGAGGACATGAGGAAACTCTTGCAAATTGATTGTTATCCATAATAAAAATGGCTATATATTTTGTTTTTCTCATCTATCTTAAACTTTTTATTGTATCCTTTTACCTTTGTCCTAAAGTAATAGTAGTAACAGTAGCCAAATGTTATCTGGTAGGCCTCAAGATATATTATTACTTCTTCTTTTAAAAGTAAGAAAAGGCTATTCTTAATTTATAGCATTTCTGACAGTCTAGAGCTACTTGGGAGCATCAGAAAACAGTTCTGTTTATCGAAGTGAACGATATAATTAAATATTGCAGTAGTTCCAGAAAACCAGAAGATCAAGCTGTAAACTTCATAGGATAGTTGAAGAAAATGCAATATGGGGAAAAGAGAGAGAAGCTTATTTAAACTTTGACTCATACTACTTATTTGTCCATTATTATCAAAGGTGTCTTGGTTCTCAGTGGACGCCAAAGTGGAGTACATGGACCCCAGGGGGTGTGCAAGACAATCCATTGGGGTGCAGGAATTAAATAATTTTTGTCCTGTTAAAAAATAAAATAAGATTAAATTAAATTTAATTTAAAATACTGTTTATTTCAGCTTTATCTCATCCTTTTTTAATTTCTGGTTTTGTGTATGTTTTATAATGTACATAATATATTGGTAGAGTAGTACATGTATATAATTTATAAATAAATATACATATATTGAGGGTGCATGCTCAAAAGTGTTTTACTAATGGGGTGCACAAACAAAAAAATTTGGAGACCACTGCTCTAGCTTCCTGCTTCCAACCCAAACTCTCAAACAATCATTCCAGTTCCTCCTTGTCCTCTGATTCAAGGCCCATTTATTCACTGAAGTAAGAAAAATGTTCCTTCAGCCGTCTGGAAGTGCTCTGGTCATCGCATTACTTAGTTAAGTTGTTGTTATTATTATATTCTGTATCGCATGATCATAGATTAGTTTGTCAGATTCACTTCCGTAGTCTTTCTTGATGGTTTTCACACAGAAATACTCACTCCAAAATTGTTTTCCTTTAATGCTATAGTTCTTTGAGCTGTGGTCAAGTGCTCTTAAGTCTTCTCTTCCTTCTAAACTTATACTTGTTTCAGACACTTTCTGTAATAGTGAATCCTGGTACATGCATTCAATTTACCTACTCTCTCCTTTGTGTCTAATATAAGACTATTAAATGTTCTCCTTTTTCTATAAAGGTATTTCTTACCTTAGCTGAGGAACCAGTACCTATGCTGTTACTATATGAAGGATACGTTGGTCCAAATTCCCAAATGAACACAAACAGAAGGGTAGCATTGATTCCATTTCTGTAAAAAGAAACTGTATGAGAATTGGTGATCTGGGATCATCTGTTGTCCTTGATTAATAATTCTTATATCCATCTGGATATTAATATTTGAGAGGGATGGAGATTTTCTGAGTTGTAATTTGTTCTTCGTAGGTCTTAAGCTATCCATTTAGAATTTATTAATATCTACATTTAAGAAAACTCCTGCTGAAGAATGCGCCAAGATCTGATCTGTAGGAAGAGAGTGTTACAGGCGGAGTAGTGGTGGTGAGGAATCAGAGAAGCTGCTGATTGGTCACTTTCATTGTTGCTTGTACACGCAGCAGAAGAAATTCCATTAGTCCCGAGAGTCAAATGCCTCATTATAAAAGCACCATTTTCAAATAGGGACAGTGCTCCTATGTGTAAAGAATTGAGTCCTATTGGTGTAGTAATGCATAAAAGCAGTATTCCGGTCATTTTACAACACTAATGTAGGCTGATCCAAGTGCTTAAGTTTCAGTAAACCAACATAATTAAACGTCTTCTTTCATTTGGCTGTTTGAATTAAGAGGAAAAAATGATTTATTACTAAGAATAAAGATGAAACTTGTCTATTTTTTCAGATTTAAATAAAAATTATCTTGAATTGATGAAATTAGAATTTTTTTTCATCGCAACACTATAAAGGACTGTAATTTCACAGTTCTGTTCAAGTCCTTCTACAGACAGTCCTGCCAAGGCAACTTGCAGAATAATATCTTCTCATGACCTAGTCCATCAAAATGAGTCTGTTCACATTAATAAGTGCTAAGTGTTCATAAAATTAGTCAGTTATTATAATGATCTCAGTGCAGTCAAGCTGCCAGTGGCTTATGTTGCCACTGTTTGAGTGTCTAGAGCTATTTTCTTTCTTTTTTACATCCCCCATGCCCCCATCCCCTGATGGCCAGGGTAGCAGAGCAACAGGCTCGGTTGCAACCTAACCTGTAAAATGACAGTGACCCTTTCATAAATGTTAGGCTGAAGAACACAAGTTGATATTGACAGTAGCTGCTTTGTCATGTAGTAATACATACGTGTTATATAGGTATAAACTGTTCCTGTTGGCTTGATCTTTTTAAACCCAGACTTCATTGCAATAGCAAAGCTACTACATCCATGGCATGTTCACGTGGGCACACATATATATATATTCTTCTGCCATTATGTTGTATTTATAAATCCGAAATCAGTTTTCTAAGACCTATGGCTTTTTATCTTTTTTGATAGGAAAGAGTGGCCCTGAATGCAAGCACTGCAGGGCTGACCCAGATAAGGAATGTCACTTTTGCTCCTGTTACTTGTGTGGTGGAAAACAGGATGCTCACATGCAACTCCTTTGTGATGAATGCAATATGGCTTATCATATATACTGCCTGAACCCTCCCTTAAGCAAGATACCAGAAGATGAGGATTGGTAAATATACAAGGATGATTTACTTATGTATATTCCCATTCTACACAAGGTACCTCTTTGTTATTTGCAACTAGAGGAATTACTGAAGAGCTTTTATATTTCTGGTATGTTTTTCATCCTTGCACTGTATGTAAACATATTTACATTTTATGTTAAGATTCTATTTATAAATATAATTCATAAACTATTGGTATTGAGCATTATTGATCATTACAGAATTTCAGAAATTAGCTTGTTCAGTTTATGACCTCTGTGACATTAACTGATGTTATTAGACTTAATTAGCACCACCTACAGTGGTGCTTCCTCAACCTTTTCTTTATTTTATTCAGGCTTCACTGTTGTTTCTCCTTTAATCCTTTTCTTTCCCCTCAATCTCAGCCCTTGCTGCTGCCTCCTTGCCCTTCCCTTATGCTATAGCTGCCTCGTTCTTTTTTTCGGCTGTGAGAAAACCACTACATTACTCCTCCCCAGTTCCAGTAACTCTAGCACCACCAGCAAGAAAGCCAAACTAGTAGGCCTTGGTGGATTCAGCTTACTCCATTCTGAGCTGACTCTGCATGGAGCCAGCATCAGCCCATTGAAGCTTATCATCTTGAGCTCCATGCCACATCTCACCTGTATCTGTTATGTGCAACTCATACCATTTGTACTTATAACCTGCTTGTAAAATATATTAAATGCTAATCTTTTATAAGTGACTTATAAGTGACTTAGGTTTTCCATTATGAATACATCAACAGATGTCTATGGACATGTTTTAAAGAAAAACTTTGACCTGCACTTTGTGATAGATTTTAGTAGAACTACCTACCCACTTCAAATAAAATATTTTAAGTACTTTAGAAGTTTTAACATTCTATGGAAGTAAATAACTTAGTGTACTATATTACATCAGCTGCCTCATATTGAGTAAATTTATTTATAGTTCAGTGTCTAATTCTCTACCTTTTTTCCTGGGCTAATATATTTCAGTTTCCCCAGACTCCAGTTATATTTGTACCTATGTGCAACTTCTATTTTGATATTTGGTGAGGGTTTTTTTCATTGTGTATATGTGCACACTGAGATGCTTCTGCTGATTTAAAAGGAAATAGACATTTCCTTTTGAATATCCTGAACTGAAAAGAATTTTACTCATATTTGCTCTGTTTGGAGAAACTGCTGAATTTGAACACTCTCTAGAAAATATTTTCAATACATATTGCAAATATGCATGAGTTATTGGGACAAAATATAGCAATCATTGTCTGTGTGCTTCCCATTTCTTGTATATGCAAAATGATTGTGTACACAGGTACATGTAATCTTTATTCATCAGTCTTTGTTGGGCAGCATGTGAATCCCAGCTATCCCCAGGTTTTCTACTTTTGTGCACAGAAGACTAATCTGCCCCAACATCCATTCACTTCCTACTAATTGCTTATGAAAGTGAGCTGAAGATCTTTGTGCTTCCAAATCATGTGTTGGAAAGCGTTATCTGCTATAGCATTTCAGAGTTGGTCACAGTCCTTAAACAGTGTTCTTTTGTGACTGTGCTTGACCTTTGGGTATAACAGCTGAGAAGTTTTTTGACTAGAGTCATCCAGAATATTAAAGGGAATATTATTTAGGGTCTGTCCTCTGACAGTGCATCCATTCTTCTTCAGGTCCCCTTACTCCTAAAAGACTCTATACCAGTACTCCAGCAGCACAAAGTAATTTTATGTTCCAATATTAATCACAAGGTTACAAAAAAGAAAATACACATGCTCCAATTTTAGTTTTTTAAAAAAGAACCACCCTCAAAACGTGTTCGAACAGGAAAGAACATAGCCTGAATGTCAAAGTCCAGGTGGAGTTTGCCTATCAGAAAATTACGGAAAATTTCTTCTTTACCTTTAAATTGAACAGGTATGATTTGAGAATTATTGGTTTAGTCTATATTTTTCAATTTTTAGAAATTTAGAATACTTTTACATTATTTCTTGGGTTTGGTGTAATAAGCTGCTTTAAGAGTACCGAGACCCCAAGTATTAAACTGAATTGTGAATTGTGACTGTGTTCCGCAATAAGTATCTGCATGAATTCTAGGTTGCAAATAAAAACATGATTTGAGGTAGCTCCCATCTTCTTAGAGGGTTTAGAGCATGTACACAGGCAATTCTTGTGAAATATCTGTACACAGTGACTTGTTGCCCTATGTTAACTAGTTCTTCTGTTCATACTCAAAGATGAAAGGTATATAGTAAAAGTCAGTCATTGATAGTAGGAATAATCTAAATATACTGTTGTTATTATTATAGATCAGACTTCTTCCACTAGTGACTTTTGGACCAAACTCAGCCCATGGAAGCCAGAAGCAATGGCAGTTGCCTTTGCCTTGGCACTCCTGGAGTGGGAAAAAAGTGCTGTTAGAAGCAATAAAAAGATCTGTGTGCTCCCTTCCTCCCTTTGCCTTAGCCACTGTTTCCTATAATTTCCTATCCTTTTTCTACCGTAATGGTTTTATGGTGGCTGGAATGAGTTCCAATGCCATATTGAGGCAAACAAATATATGGAAAAGGAGTTTAATACTCTTCCCATTTGTTGAGTACTGTCACACACCTGGTGGGGTAGGATAAGGGTGCATGTCTACATGTATGCATGTTTTGTGGTACCCTAGGGCTGTTCCACATCCAGCTGTCTGAAGTGAGATTTGGTGCAGTAAAAGCAAGTGATGAGTAGGCAGGATGTGGAAATTAACCATGAGCATTAGTCATCAGTATACTCTAATCTCATTTCTCCTCTCCCCTATGGGATCTGAACAAGCAAGGAAAGGAAGAGAAAATGATGAGGGAATACAGGAAACGTGGGGACCTCTTGTATATTGCATGAGAAAAGAAGAGTGAAATGTTTTGCCTCTACCACCCTACTTTAAAAAAAAAAAAAAAGAAGTCTTGTTTTGGAAGTGGACAGTATTGGTTGAGTTTATTTTTTCTACCCGAGTCCTCAGCTTTTAAAAACTGTCATTTATTTGCTACCTTCAAAATATTTAGTCAGGATGAACAAATTTGACACTATTTTGCTTAGAAGAAATGTATTGCCATTATTATTAAGCAATAAAGAATTTACTGAAACTTTTATTTTAGGTATTGTCCGTCATGCAAAAATGATTCTAATGAAGTTGTAAAGGCTGGAGAAAAACTCAAACAGAGTAAAAAGAAAGCAAAGATGCCATCTGCCAGTACTGAAAGCCAGAGAGACTGGGGCAAGGTAGAGCGTATTTTAATTTTAAAAAAGCTCACCATTCATGTATGTGTTACATCTTTAACTACATTTATATATGCATTACACAAAATTCAGTACAGGATTGAACAGACTGTAAAGCAATGTTGAATCCTGTACATTGTTTACTGAAGGTTAAAACATCTGAAGAATTATTAAGATGACTAGAGGTAAATAAAGAAAATTAATGAATTAATTCAAACTGCCGTTGACAATTTTTATATTAATATATTTTGAAGTGTTTACTATAATGGTTGGATGTCTTGATATCTGCATCAGCTTTTATAAATTATTTTAAATATGATAAAATTCATTCTCTCTGACGTGTTTTTTAGGGCATGGCTTGTGTTGGTCGCACTAAGGAATGCACTATTGTCCCTTCTAATCACTATGGTCCAATACCTGGTGTCCCTGTTGGGACAACCTGGAAATTCAGAGTTCAGGTATGTTTTTAGATTTGTAATTGAAATCTGAATAATAGGTACAGTTTGGGCACAAAAATGATTTTTGGATTGGTAATTGTCATGTTCACTAAGAATAAATATAGACAGTGTATTTTAATTCTAATATTCAAAATACTGCCAACTATAGTGGAATTTGAAGTATACTGATTTGAAAATACAACTTAATTGCAATTGTAAAAATAGTACTTACTATTTTTAAAGGGGAACCTGCTATAATTAGGATGGACTTATATCTCACATGTTAAATTCCCAACTGAAATAATTGGAGGAAGTTGAATATTTTCTGAAGTCTACTGCTATGGAACATGAACTAATCCATCCCACTTATGGGCATAGATTATAGAATCCAGTGGTGCCTCTTAACGCTTATTAGCTGGTCAGGATTCCCACCGAGGGCTACCGTGCAGGTGCAATATAGCTCCTGTTTCAGTGCATACTTCTCTTCGAATGTGTTGTGGTGCCAGGCTTGGTGCTAGTGTGCATGCTATCCATACTTAGCACAGGAAAGAAATAAGATTTTACTGAGGGTTCTAAAGTTCTGGTGGGGGTGGAACCCACTGTCCCCAAGGTAAGAGCCACCTCTGATTGCATCACTATAAATTGATTACCTGTTCCTTTTGGGTCATACACAACTGGCATCAGCACCTTCCTTCAGGCTGATGAATGTTTTAAACTAATACAAGCCAATATTGACTACCGAAAGAAGTAGTCTGCCTGGCCGTGTCCACTTCTCGCACTATCCCTTCCGTTTTCTGTCACAAATCTGGAAGAAAAACAATCCTTTGTGGGGGAAGGTCAGCACAAAGGGGGCAGGAATGAGCAGTGTGGAGAAGAACATATTTCAGGAGTATTCCCACTCTAGCCAGAGGAATAGCCAGAGACTTTTTCTTCCCCTCAGGGAAGAGGGACATGGTAAGAACTAAAAGCCTCTTCTAATGTGTTTTCTGAAGTCTTCATCCTACCCATTGACTCCAGAGAGAGTACTTATAAAAAAAAAAAAAAGTGGTTTTCTTATGGAAAATGGGTGTCTGAATAATTTTGGGTTTGGTATGACATGCAGGTCCCCAGGCTAAAATGGTCAACAGCAGAGGTTTTACCCTCAGCAACAGTTTTCAGTTTCTCCCCTTAATAGACTTCACAGTGAAACAGCTGAACACTAATCAAGTTCCTTGAATCTTGTCTGACTTTGGTGCTAATGTGAGCGCTACTATCAATACAGATATTAGAGAATAGCAAAGCAAATTAATTCTCTAATATAAAATTGCAGTGTTAGTGTCAATTATTGATTGATTTTACACACAACTACTCGTTTGAGAAAAATAATGTCTATTCTTATGGTTTTTGTGATATTTTGATTTATCCCTGCCATATTTGAAGAACTTTTCTGTGAAGCAAGCTAAAATAAATACTTCAAAATATATTTATATTCTGAAAAAGTACTTCTGTAATCATTAATCTTTAAATTAGTTTCCAGGTACATTATATTCTCTTAGATAGGGGAAGTTTTAAAAATCAGTTCTGCAAACTCACGATCTCTGTTACTGGATCAGCCAGTATCAGTAGGAATAAAAGTTAGAATTCCATCTCTTTAATGATTCCATTGGTGGAATAGATCAAATAGATCCCAGAGCTTTCAAGTGATGATTGCAAACAGGAATATAAGAGCTTTGTTTTTCTCAGAAAATTAAGCAGATAAGACTTATAACGTAGGGTGTAGATATTAGAAGAGTTCATTTGTACATAATTATTTAATAATGGCTACATATTAACTACATACTTTTAAAAAAGATCAACATTTTTCCATGTAAAAAGTTACACTTTTATTTCTGATTCGACTGTATGAAAATGGGTTCTTAGCAAATTTATGAGAATTTAGAAGGAAAATGCTGTAAATGCTGTATCATGGTTTTCTTCCTTTTTTCATGCAACAAGCTTCTTAAGAATATTTAAATGTAATGTATTATATATTATGCATGGTCATGTAGTTCAAAGGCTTACAACTCTCTTTTTCCTAGAAGGAAATTGACTTAGAACTGTTTCTGGATACAGCATCCAAAGGGCAGAAAGTCAAATTCTGGATACCTCATGAAAATGAAAGAAGGGAGAGAGGAATTAATGAAATGACGTTTAATGGAATGGGAGAGAACAGAGTGGTAGTGAGGCCTGTGCTGTTCAACATGCTCATAAATGGTCTGGAAAAGTTGACAAATAACTGACAGTTAAGTGACAATGCTAGGTTGTCATGGATAGTAAAGATGAGGGAGAAAAAAAAATAACAACTTTTCATAGCTGATAAAGGGCTTTCAGCTAATTATTATAATTTAGGAAAGAGAACTTGTAATAGGTATTTTTTTAAATATGTCATCTTTGTGGTCAGTAGTGGTCAGAAACGTAAATCAAGTGTTAGGAATTATTGAGAAAGGAAGAGGAAAAACAATATAATTATGAAGAACAAGGATGGTTAAGGGTATGGAATGGCTTTCATATAAAAATTGTATGAAAGATGGTATGCTACAGAGGTCTATTAAAATTGAAGAAGGTGAATAGGGAATGACTGTATGTTCTTTTTTGATGCAAAAGGAGGGGGCATCAAATTAAATTATCAGGTGCTAGATTAAGAATGAATGTAAGCAGTACTAATTCATGCAATATGCAGCAATACTGTGAACTCTTTCCTGTAGGATATTGTGAAAGCTAAGAGTGTGCAAGAGTTCAGAACTCAAGTAGTTAAATTAATAACCATTGGTTGACTTTTCTTCCATGAAATGCAGATTATGCCTTTGGCTCAGGAAATCTAAGCCACACATAACTGGAAACTGAGAAAATTACACGTAAATATCATTGTGCACTTGCATAGTCAGTTTTCACACTGACCAGCTATCTGTTTTTATTTGTTGTCAGAGAAAGGATATTTGGCTAGCTGGAACTCTGGTTTGATGCAGTTTGATGACTTATATTCTTATGTCAATAGCAAAGAATGCAAATTCTTATAAAATTGCATGTGTGGGGGGAAGTACAGGAGTTGGGCAGAGCTGGAAAAGGAGAAAATGTTCATAGATGAAGGAAGGCTGTAAATGTGATTGAATTTTCCTGAGCTGGTTAACTTTTAACAATACTTGACATAATTTTCACCCCAAAAAAATTGACTCACTGTGATCTTTCTTGCATAATTATTTACACACATTTAAAATACTACTGAATTAGAAAGATAATCTGTATCTTCTTTGAGTTGGTCTAAGCAACCATGAATCTGGTCTTAAATGTCACTTATGGCAAGAATTGTGAAGATTTTTCCTAAGGGGCAAAGTGTGCCTATTCATCTTTGTGTCAGCACTGTTCTATATTGTCCTTTCTTTTCATTGGATGTCATTTCTTTTGTGACTTTTTTTTCCTTAAAAAATTCATAAAATTACTTCCTTTAATGGCAATCCTGTTACACAGACATACTTATGGAAATAATTTTTAAGCAGAAAAAATATTGCAGAAAGCCAGTTGTTTTGAAAAATTATTTTTAACTTTGTTCTTTTTTTAATACTCAAGGTGAGTGAAGCAGGTGTTCATAGACCCCATGTTGGTGGAATTCATGGACGCAGTAACGATGGAGCTTATTCACTTGTACTAGCTGGAGGATTTGAAGATGAAGTGGTATGTCATTTAGTCAAATCACTAATATGTTATTTTAAAGTTTATAAAGATGAAAAGTGGTGTCTGTTGCTGATCCTAAAATTGGTACTTACAAAAATGTGAGTATGCAGAAATTACTACTACTCAATATCTAATTTGCTATGTGTTACTATTTTTAGAATAAATTTCAAAATAAATTTTTCTTAAAGAATATCCTTAGTCTCATATTACAGTAAATTTTAGAATGTTTATGGAAGTCAAGTTTCAATGTGCTTATATAGTCTGAATTTATTATCATTTAAAAACTTATGTTTTACAAGTCACAGAATAACAGAATCACTGAGGTTGGAAGGGACCTCTTGAGAGGGTCTAGTCCAACATCCCTGCTCAAGCAGAGCAGGACTGTGTCCAGTCAGCTTTTGAATATATCTATGTAATGAAACTCCATAGTCTCTCTGGGCAGCCTGTTCCAGTTTTCAACCACCGTCACAGTGAAAGGTGTTTCCTTATGTTCAGATGGAACCTCCTGTGTTTCAGCTTGTGCCCATTGCCTCTTGTCCTGTCACTGGGCACCACTGAAAAGAGCCTGGCTCATCCTCTCTGCACCCTCCCTTCAGATATTTGCACACATTGATGAGATCCCCCCCTGAGCCTTCTCTTCCCTAGGCTAAACAGTCCCAGCTCTTTCAGCCTTTCCTCATATGTGAGGTGCTCCAGTCCCTTAATCATCTTAGTGGCCCTTTCTTGGACTCCCTCCAGTTATGTCTCTCGTACTCGGGAGCCCGGAACTGGACACAGGGCTCCAGGTGTAGCCTCACCATTGCTGAGTAGAGGGGAAGGATCACCTCCCTCCATCTGCTAGCAACACTATGCAGCCCAGGATATTGTTAGCCTTTCTTGCGGCAAGGGCACGTTGCTGGCTCATGTTCAACTTGGTGTATACCAGGACCCCCAGGGCCTTTCCTGCCAAGCTGCTTTCCAGCTGGTGGGCCCCCAGTGTGTACTGGTGCCTGGGGTTATTTTTCTCCAGGTGCAAGACTTGACATTTCCTTTTGTTGAACTGCATGAGCTACCTCTCATCCCATTTCTCAAGTCTGTTGAGAACCCTCTGAATGGCAGCACAACCCTCCGATATATCAAGTGATGTACAAGTGATATACTTCAAGTTCTGCCCTGGTTATTGCTTTTACTGTTGTCAAGTTAAAAAAGATAGATGCCTCCTCTTTTGGAGTCATTATACCTCTAAAGTTACATTTTAATTTTAGTGAGGTCAGGACAAAAAAATGCCCGTGACTCAGACATACAAGATAGACATAATGGAGCAAGTCCAGTGGAGGGTCACCAAGCTGATCAGGGGGTTGGAACACATGACAAACATGGAGAGAACTCAGTTTGTTCAGCTGTAAGAAGAGAAGGCTCACGAAGATCTTACTGCTGTCTTCAGCTACGTAATGGGAGCACGTAGAGAAAACAGAGCTAGACTCTTAGAGGTGCGCAGTGGAAGGATGAGAGACAATGGAGACAAGTTGGAACATGGGATATTCCAGTTAGGTATAAGAAAAAAACCCAATCCTCATACAAGTAATCAAACACTGGAACTAGGGCCCAAAGAAATTATGGGATCTCCATCCCTGGAGATATCCACACCTTGACTGGACAAAGCCCTGAGCAACTCACTCTAACTGGATCTGTTTTGAGTGAGGGTTGGACTTAGAGACCATGAGAGGTCCTTTCCAACCTAAATAATTTGATAACTCTATGAAATAAATACATTTTGGAGAACATTTTACTGTATATTTATAATCTCTTTCAAACTTTTTATACTTACTGCCAACATGTGACGTCTTTAATGCTCTCTGGTTCTGAATGAACAGTTTACCACTGGGGTAAGAGTAGTTTCAAAAATATATTGCAGGAAATAGAATTCACTGTTTGACTTGCAGATTTTGTCTTTTTTATGATTCACATTTGGAAGCTCATGATCCTGCAAACATAGACTTATGAGGGACTTTGCTCACCTGAGGGTTTGGAATGCTTGGTAATAGCAAGTTGCCTCAATACAAAATTTGGCCTCAAAATTGAAAAGGAATAAGGTTGTACTTTGCAAAACGAACATTAGACCAAATAAAATTTAGCTTCATATGTAAAATAGTCTAACATACATCAAAATTTTTATATGTCAATATCTCTCTTGTGAATGCTTATGCTAGGATTTTAGTGACAAGGCCTTGAATTACTTCCATTACCTGATTTAAAATGCATTAACAATAGTGCTTAGATTTAGTGTTGGTTTTGTTAAAACTGCAGATCTTCTGGTGGTCCTGTTGTTGATACTTAATAACTATAATGGGCATATTAGCTGAGAAATAACAAGAATTATTTTGTGAATTTGAAAGTAAGAATTTTTTTCAGAATGGATTAACATTTGTAACCCAGATATTAGTTACTTTGAGCTACTGTGAAAGATATGATCACAAACTGCACGGTTAAATGATTTTGAAGTACTTATTCATCAAATTAAGTGTCTGAAGATATTTTACTTTTTCCTTGAGTCGCAAAATTGATATCCTAGTTGTTGTCACTGGTTTTGAGTTGGGGTCAAAAACTATGTTTACTTCCTTTGTGTATAAATTTTGAGCTCCATACTTCTGTGGGATTGAGGTAGTGTTATTAAGATGTTAATTTTCATTCAGTGTTGTTCAGATTAACAAAGTTTGTTTCTTCACTAAGTGGCTTTTGCATATAGAATCATATGGTGCCTCTTAACATTGAGGTTTAGAATGTATTGGAGAATATTATCTGCTGTGATCACTCACATACTTTTGCAGAGGAGTCTGAGGGTATATAATATATAGATATATATTTTATAGGGTAGTTCTAGTGTCTCAAATGTGACTCCAAGCTAATATACTTGTTGTTTAGATTCTTTGTTTAATCCAGGTCAATCAAATCTAGTGCTTAGAATGTGGCATTAATACATGGCTTTATGAAACAGTCCACTGTCCATTTTGGATAGCCTGTATCCACATCAATCTTGTGCTTGGGTAATCAGTTCCAAGGTGACAGTATAGTTGTGTTCTACTTCCTTGAAATTGTACAGTTACAGCATTAATAATATTTAGATCTCTAGATTTGTCTGGAGCTTATGATGAAGATCCAGAACCTCTGAACCATTGTTTAATATTTATTCCTTAATGAAAATGCTAGATCGGTTCTACCAGTGCCAAAGATGCATTGCCAAGACTGATTAATTGCTCACTGAAATGATTTTAGATACAAATGAAGTAGCAATAAGAGCTTCAGATTTGAGTCAACACTTGTTATATCCAAAGGTCTGGGTAAACTGCTAGTCAAAATGGTATGTATGATCTGTATCTATGCTAGCTAGCTACCTACATCATCTGGATCCAGTGTGAGAACTGTTACTGATGTGCTAGGTACAAATGCTGTATCACATATAAATGTCTTGAAATATGCCCTGCTAACTCTGTTGCTAAGGGCGCAGGTCCTTTGAGATGTTCTAATTTCTGTTTATATTGCTGCGGATCCAATATCAGAAACTCATTACAGTCATTCCATTGAGACTCTGTCTAGTGTGTCATCTGAACTGATTATGGAGCTGAAAACCTGACACTTGCTATCCATTTTTATAGATGATGTCATGGTTCCAACATCTCTTAATTGCCATGCTGATTTGGCACCTATTAGTTTGGAACTAGTGTTCCAGTATGAGACATTTTGAGTGATCTCTCTACTATGGGAATAGCTAGCAAGCATCTTCCCATTCATTCAGATTTGTTATCTGCTTCCTCTTCCCACCTATGATATTAAGGGCATATTTGACATTATTTTGTTATATGGTATTTTTAAAATTCATACTTTCTTGTTACTAGTATTTCAGATTCTTAGGCATACTATTGTTTTCTGTTCTGCAATAGCCTCCTCTCCACCTTCCTTTACATATTGTTCCATATTGTTGTTACCTTTCAGTTTATACAAAATGCTAATACAAAAAAATTATCTTTCTTGTATAATTTTGTGAAATGTCTCCCTGTCTCCTGATCTTCAAATCCCTCAGTGTCTCGTCTGTACTTGCATTGTGTTGAAGGTTACTTTCACAGTCTGAAAAACCCAATTTTATTCTTTCAAACAAGAGTCCTATATTTAAACATTGTCTTGGATTTAATAGCTTCTTTTTTTTTAAAAAAAAAAGGCTTTTATTTTGGTTTTGTGATACTAAAGAAAATCTTAACCTTTAATCATATAATATTTTCTATCTTGACAGATACAGGTTTTCGTGTATATATGAGACTAAACAAGCCATAGGATCATGGTCATAGAATCACAGAATGGTTGAGGTTGAAAGGGACCTCTGGAGGTCATCTGGTCCAACCTCCCTGCTCAAGCAGGGTGACCTAGAGCTGGCTGACCAGGACCATGTCCAGATGGCTTTTGAATATGTCCAAAAGAGAGGTTTCACAACCTCCCTGGACAACCTGTTGCAGTGCTCAGTCACCCCCACGGTAAAAAAGTTTTTCTGTATGTTCGGAAGAAATGTCCTGTGTTTCCATTTGTGCCCATTGCCTCTGGTCCTGTCACTGGGCATCACTGAAGAGAGCCTGGTTTCGTCTTCTTTGCACCCTCCCTTCAGGTATTTATATACATTGATAAGATCCTGCCTGAGCCTTCTCTAGGCTGAACAATCCCAGCTCTCTCAGCCTTTCTTCATAGGAGAGATGCTCCAGTCCCTTCATAATAGAGAGAATAGCATAGATAATCTTATGTCTCTTTAGATGCTGGCAACCCCAAGCAGTGTAGCATCGAATGGACCTCCCATACACGTGTAGCACGCCATACAGACACTGTCCGTAGCAGAGATTCTCCCATTTTGGTCATTCAAGCTATTATAGGATTTTCTTATGAGGAAACAGCTCCATGATTTTTACTGTTAAAACAAAAACTGTTCTCATGAGAGCTTCTTGCTGCACTGTTAGGTGAAGGCAAGGCCACGCAGGTGGCGTAATCACCAGTACCGAGTGGGAGCTGCCCGCAGGCTCCTCTGTTACAATGAAGCTGCCTGAGTTGATCCTGCGGCCAAGGGATTTGTGCAGCACAACACAGGCCTGAAGGCCATTGCTGTACATGCAGCACAGCACAGCACAGCACAGGGCTGGGCCTACTCAGATTAACTGTTATGTGGATCACTAACTCCTAGATGTTCCAGTCACGTTCACTACACCTTCTTTGACCCAAGGACACATTTCTGGCTCATGTTCAACTTGGTGTTCACCAGGACCCCCAGGTCCTTTTCTGCAAAGCTGCTTTCCAGCTGGGCAGTCCCCAGCATATACTGGTACATAAGGTTTTTCCTCCCCACATGCAGGACTTTGCACTTCCCTTTGCTGTCCTCTCAGCCCATTTCTCCAGTCTTCAAGGTCCATCTGGAAGGCAGCACAACCCTCTGGAGTATCAGCCACTCTTCCCAGTTCATTATCCAGATCATTAATGAAGATGTTAAAGATGTTGAAATCTGAGCATACTACAGAAGATAAATATTAAATGCAAAAAAAATAGATTTGCCACCATCTTCAGGTAGCCTAAATTTACATGAGTTGTAGTAGCTAATATCCTCATGAAGTGCTGCATGACTTCAGAGTTGAGCCTAGCCTATAGGAACACTATGCTCAAGGACATTGGTGGAATTTAAAGTCTTACTTTTTGATTCTTCGCTACTTGTTTGTTAGATTCAAAACCAGGTATACAACACTGCAACAGAGAAACGTGATTTAATGTAATCTTATTTTGTGTCTGTCATTGTTTGAGGCTGAGTAGCTTGTTGAGGCACTCCTATGAAAAATGTACCCACAGCTCTAATATCTCCAAGGTTAGTGCTTCTACTGAGATAATATAAAATTTACGCAGAGCAGAAGCTCATTTGATCTAAAACATGATGTACTTTACAAATTTTATGGAAACAACATAAGGAAAGAGGGAGAAAGTCATAAAACGTTAAGAGAAGAGAGAATACCAAAAAGTCTTGTTAGCTGCTGACAGAAAGTTTTGGTGCAGGGAAGCAAAATCAAGCTTTGGAAAGCAGAAGCAAAATAGGATAAAATGACCTCTTTTAAGGTAGGAAAAACTGGGGGAAAGGTAAGAGGAAGGAAGAAAGGAAAGATAAGAATGTGTTCTAGCAGCATTTTTTTCTGGACAATTACATTGTTTCTAAAGAGGGATTTGAGGCCTCTCATAAACAGTTGGAATGCAGATACCACTAACAAATTCCCTTTGCTGATTGTCACCTTTTTCAGTCTTTTCTTTGTCTGTCCAGTCCAGAATTTATGGCAGTATCAGTATCTTGAGCTCTGCCCTAAGATCCTGTTGAAATTTAAGAAGCCTTCAACCCTCACCTCTCACATACAGGCTGTCAGTTGAACATTGCAAAAGTTGATAGAAAGATCCTGAATTGTCCGTAGGTAGGATCATAACTTAAAGTTATTGAGGAATCATGGTTTAATGAGTCGCTACCCATCAGGAGATCCTCAGTAGTTGGCTGTGTGTATATTCCTGGCATATTCCAATGTAAAATGCATTATCTCCTGTGGGAGTAGGTTCTGTACATCTTTCATTCTTCTCTCCTACTCTGCCAGCATCACTCTCGTGTGCCAGAAGCTGTATTTATGCCCATACTTACCTTACTCTAATGACTGTGTGGCCCCATTTCTTGCCAGTCTACACTTCCTTTCTCCATGCTAGCAATTCCATATTCTTCCACTTTCTCTCTCCCTACTCTAGGGATTGCTAGTTGTGTATCGTATTTCACCTTACATCAGAGGTTCAATGTCCTTTCCATTTCCCCCCTTCCTCCAAATAAGCACCCCTGTTCTTCTTTAATATGATGAGGGCTCTATTTAAGTTGCTTATCAGTCCTGTTTTCTTCCTATTCCAGCAACTATTATTTTTTATCTGATATTTTGGCAAGGAAAGTTCTTTTGAGAAGATGAGCAGAAATGAGGTAAGGGGTACTGTTATACTGAAAAGTGCTAAGAGATGCCATCCTCTGGTAATTTGATCTGTAACAACCATCATACAATCACAGAATCATTTAGGTTGGAAAGGACCCTTAAGATCATCGAGTCCAACCGTTAACCTAACACTACCAAGTCCACCACTAAACCATGTCCCTAAGCACCACGTCTACACGTCTTTTAAATACCTCCAGGGATGGTGACCCAACCGCTTCCCTGGGCAGCCTGTTCCAGTGCTTGACAACCCTTTCGGTGAAGACATTTTTCCTAATATCCAATCTAAACCTCCCCTGGCGCAACTTGAGGCCATTTCCTCTCGTTACTTGGCAAAAGAGACTGGCACCCATCTCATTACAACGTCCTTTCAGGTCGTTGTAGAGCCCAATAAGGTCTCCCCTCAGCCTCCTTTTCTCCAGTTCCCTCAGCCGCTCCTCATAAGACTTGTGCTCTAGACCCTTCACCAGCTTCGTTCACCTTCTTTGGACACGCTCCAGCACCTCAGTGTCTTTCTTGTAGTGAGGGGCCCAAAACTGAACACAGTATTCAAGGTGCGGCCTCACCAGCACCAAGTACAGGGGGACGATCCCTGCCCTAGTCCTGCTGGCCACACTATTTCTGATACAAGCCAGGATGGCATTGGCCTTCTTGGCCACCTAGGCTCACTGCTGGCTCATATTCAGCCGGCTGTCGACCAACACCCCCAGGTCCTTTTCCCGCCGGGCAGCTTTCCAGTCACTCTTCTCCAAGCCTGTAGCGTTGCATGGGGTTGTTGTGACCCAGGTGCAGGACCCGGCACTGAGCCTTCTTGCACCTCATACAATTGGCCTCGGACCATCGATCCAGCCTGTCCAGATCCCTCTGTAGAGCCTTCCTGCCCTCAAGCAGATCAACGCTCCCACCCAACTTGGTGTCGTCTGCAAACTTACTGAGGGTGCACTTGATGCCCTCATCCAGATCATTGATAAAGGTATTAATCAGAACTGGCCCCAAAACCGAGCCCTGGGGGACACCACTTGTGACCGGCCGCCAACCGGATTTAACTCCATTCACCACAACTCTTTGGGCCCGGCCATCCAGCCAGTTTTTTTATCCAGTGAACAGTGCACCTGTCCAAGCCATGAGCAGCCAGTTTCTCCAGGAGAATGCTGGGGGAAACGGTGACAAAGGCTTTACTAAAGTCCAGGTAAACAACACCCACAGCCTTTCCCTCATCCACTAAGCTGATCATCTTGTCACAGAAGGAGATCAGGCTAGTCAAGGAGGACCTGCCTTTCACAAACCCATGCTGACTGGGCCTGATCACCTGGTTGCCCTGTACGTGCCTTGCGATGGCACTCAAGATGAGCAGCTCCATAACCTTCCCCAGCACCGAGGTCAGGCTGACAGGCCTGTAGTTCGCCGATCCTCCTTCCGGCCCTTCTTGTAGATGGGCGTCACATTTACAAACCTCCAGTCAGCTGGGACCCTGCCGGTTAGCCAGGACTGCTGATAAATGATGGAAAGTGGCTTGGTGAGCACTTGCGCCAGCTCCTTCGGTACCTTTGGGTGGATCCCATATGGCCCCATAGACTTGTGTATGTCTAAGTGGTGTAGCAGGTTGCTAACCATTTCCCCTTGGATTATGGGGGCTTCATTCTGCTCCCCATCTCTGTCTTCCAGCTCAGGGGGCTGGGTACCCCGAGAACAACTGGTCTTACTATTAAAGACTGAGGCAAAGAAGGCATCGAGCGCCTCAGCCTTTTCCTCATCCTTTGTCACTACGTTTCCCCCTGCATCCAATAAAGGATGGTGATTCTCCTTAGCTCTCCTTTTGTTGTCAATGTATTTCTAGAAACATTTGTTACTGTCTTTTACCACAGTGGCCAAATTAAGTTCTATTTGGGCTTTGGCCCTTCTAATTTTCTCCCTGCATAACCTCACAACATCTCTGTAGTCCTCCTGAGTTGCCTGCCCCTTCTTCCAAAGGTCATAAACTCCCTTTTTTTTTCCTGAGTTCCAGCCAAAGCTGTCTGTTCTTCCAGGACGGTGTTCTTCCCCACCGGCTTGTCTTTTGGCACATAGGGATGTCCTGCTCCTGCTCCTTTAAGATTTCCTTCTTGAAGAATGTCCAGCCTTCCTGGACTCCTTTGCCCTTCAGGACTGCCTCCCAAGGGACTCTGTCAACCAGGCCCCTAAACAGGACAAAGTCTGCCCTCTGGAAGTCCAAGTGACAGTTCTGCTAACCACCCTCCTTACTTCTCCAAGAATCATATCATTTATCATTTCATGATCGCTGTGCCCAAGACAGCCTCCAACCATCACATCACCCACAAGTCCTTCTCTGTTCACAAACAACAGGTCCAGCGGGGCACCTTCCCTAGTTGGATCACTCACCAGCTGTGTCAGGAAGTTATCTTCCACACACTCCAGGAACCTCCTAGACTGTTTCCTCTCCGCTTTATTGTATTTCCAGCAGATATCTGGTAAGTTGAAGTCCCCCACGAGAACAAGGGCTAGCGATCGTGAGACTTCTCCCAGATGCTTATAGAATATTTCATCTGCCTCTTCATCCTGGTTGGGTGGTCTATAACAGACTCCCACCATATCTGCCTTGTTGGCCTTTCCCCTGATTCTTACCCATAAACATTTGACCCTTTCATCACCATCGTCAAGCTCTAAACAGTCAAAACACTCCCTAACATACAAGGCTACCCCGCCGCCTCTCCTTCCTTGCCTATCCCTTCTGAAGAGTTTATAATCATCCATTGCAGCACTCCAATTGTGTGAATCATCCTGCCATGTTTCCGTGATTGAAATTACATCATAGTTTTCCAGCTGCACAATGGCTTCCAACTCCTCCTGTTTGTTGCCCATGCTGTGTGCATTGGTGTAGATGCACTTCAGTTGAGCTATTGATCCTGGCACCTTTTTTTGGGGAGAAGCCCTAATTTGTACGTGACTGTTCTCAGGCGCTTCTGTGGTTTCTAGCGCATCAACAACACTTGCATCTTTGCTGCTGCGTGGATCTCCATCCCCTACCCCCCATTGAGATGGCCACGGTGCAAGTGCTTAAAGCTGTAATTCTGCTAAAAAGATAGCATTCCATTTGTTCCTCGCTTTCTTTCTCCTGGATTTCCAGTTTGTCCCAAATCTATAGCATTTTGCCCATTCACGTGTAGAACACTGAAGGGGTATAGGACAAGTAAGTATGTATGCCCAGGCCTTACATCTATCTTATCTCTTTATTAAGCCCAATGGCTAAAATATAGCTTTGACTAAAGAATATCTTCCAGAGTCATCTAATTTTACTTTGGAGGCCTCAGAAGTTTGAGAATTCCCTGTTTCCTATGGAAATTGATTATAGTGGTTAATTATAAATATATTTAAATATGTGCCTTTCACTTGGATTTGTTTGACTTAAGCCTCTATCCATTCCTTCTTGATTTATGTTTGTCTGTTAGATAAAAAATATTTTTGTATTCAGTATTCATGAAGGTACCTTCATGAAAGTACTTGTACATAATCCTTTTTGCTAAACTAAACAGACTATACCCTTTGTCTCTTCTGAGTTTCTCTAGTCTTGTTCATTTCTTTGCTTTTTTCCCCTCCAGGTTTTTTAATATCCTTTTAAATATGCTATTCCAGTACTTGTTTCAACAATGCTGTAAAAGAGATAAAAATGCCTCCCAGTTTCTGATTACTATAATTTCCTTAAATATTCTATTTTGAGTATTTTGTCCAACCCAAATTTTTTACCTTCTAGTGTTTTCTTTTTGTGTATCTAAATAAAAATGAAAGATAAATACTCTAGTAGCTCTGTTGCTGAATTTATTAAGATTTTTCTGCACAGTTTAAAGTAAATAGCATTTCTGTAATTACTTTATGGCCCTGTACAACCAACATTTCTCTGTCATGACACTTGTCTTGTTGTTATTGCCAGTCAAAAAATAGCTGTAATAACCTTGCAGTGGGTTGGTATTGGTTCCATGCTGATGTCAAACATTTAATAGTGGTTAGAAATTGACTGTATTTTCCTACCGCATACCAGTATTTTTAGGTTTTTTGCTCTGAAACTTCATATGAAAATTACTAATTTGCTAAGTATTCATTTTATATCAGTGCTTCATGCTTTGTAAAAGATTTGCATTTTAAAGAGAGACATTATTATAAATATATTTGTGACTTTTCTAAAATACTTGGATTTGTTATGAGTATTGTGAATTTGTGACAGGTTAAAGAAAAAATAATAATAGTGGCTTCACTTAAGCGCTATGTATATTTTCATTATTTTTAAAGTTTGTTTTAAAGGAACGTTTAATCAACCTTCATTCAGTTTCACATAATTCATCATTGGTAAATATAGATTACTAGAGTTATGTCAGTTCATAAAATTTGCATCTGAACGAGCCTTCTAAGCTCTTAGAAGTTCAGAACAACTGAAATTGAGGTGGGGGTGACCTCCACAAATGCAAAAAAAACCCAAAACCTTATACACCTCCTTTTTCTTTGGGGTTTTTGTCCTGATTTTTTTTTACTTGATAATAAATGAGCATAGTGTTATTGAAGTAAAGTCCTTGTCTTGTACTTAAGTACAAAGTGCTTTGCCGTATTGGTGCTCAGTCCCATGAATAAGCAGAAGTGAGGCCCCTGAGTGATGTATTACGTATTTTCCAAATGGGATTTTCTTGTAAGCTGTGAAGTTAGAGAATGAGTAAACACTAGCTAGACTGCATTCCCTCTATCAGAAATATTTGTGTGCCTAAAAGTAATGCTTGAGGAGTTCAAAGAATTTTTTAAGGCAGGTGTATTTTTTTATAAACACTTTCTGATTAATATGTTGCATCTGAACCAGTAGCTTTTTGCTGTCATGGTTACTCTGAAAGGAAAACGATGTTAAAACTGAGCACGTGCTTTTCTTTGCCTCAGGCAATTGTTCTTGTTTGAGCAAATAGAACCAATGAAGGAGCAGGTTTTCAGTTCAGATGCTTTAATACGGAATGCTAAAATGGAGGATAATCTTCTTACACAGGACCGAGGAGATGAGTTCACTTATACTGGGAGTGGAGGTAGAGATCTTTCTGGAAACAAAAGAATTGGAGAACATTCATTTGATCAAACATTAACACACATGAACAGGTAAGTTTTTAAGACTAATTTTAAAAAAATTTCCAGACCCAAAGAGTTGAGTTTTATTCCTTTAATTTAAAAATGATTTTTTGCAAAATTTGTTCCCTCTTATATATCTTCTGCTACTGTAAACAGTGGCACCTCCTGCTGTTTAGAGGCATTTTGTCAAACATGGTGTTATGTTGATTTAAAGAATTATTTGTAACTGATGAAAATATATTGCTGTATTACAGGTTCAGCTGGCAGCTATGTACCTAGCTGAAATTGTCCAACACTTCTTATGAGAAGGCTTGGTTTTCAGTTGATTAGAAGTTTGTCAAACTTAAACCTCTTAAGCTGAAATTTTCTGTGCTGGGTGTTTGCCTCAGATTGTTCTTATAAAGTTTCATCTTAAATGGTTTAACAATTTATGAAAGATAGGTATGAAGAATGTTCATTTGCCCATACTAAATGAAATCTTAGATATTTTTCATAGCCTTTAGTGCCTTCATACTTTATATGAAGAACAAGGAATTAGTATTGCTTTGCCTTTGGGTTGTGTGTTTTGATGTCCCTGATAAAAGTTGTCCAAATTTTTGCCAAACTGTAGGCAAAAACAATTGACTGAAGAAAAAAAAGGTTTGAAAAAAATAAATTAGACATTTGCTTAAAGTATATTTATGTTCTGTAAATAGCTACTGTCGTGGTTTGAACTTGGCCGGTAGCCAATCACCACGCAGCCAGTCGTTTACTCCCCCCCCCGGTGAAATAGGGGAGGGGCAAAAAAAAAAAAAAAGAAATTCGTAGGTTGAATAAAAAAAAATTAGTAATAGTAACAAAACAACAGTAATGATAGTAAGTCCAAAGGGGTAATATACAGTAGTTGCTCACCGACCGGCGACCGGTACGCAGCCCGCCCCCAGCAGCGATCCCGACCGCACCAGAAATCCCACCACCGACCGACCGGGAAACCAAAACTGAGAGAGCACGCATCCCCTTATATACTGAGCATGATGTCACATGATATGGAATACTCCAATGACCGATCTGGGCCCGGCCCTCTTAGCTGTGCTCCCTCTCAGCCCAAGGAAAGTTAACTCTATCCTGGCCGAAACCAGGACAGCTGCCTAAACTCTAGGAATTCTCAATACCTTTCCATTTCTAAATGTATACCATCTGCATGAAGCAACTAACCATGCAGTGGCTATGGGGTACTAAGGTTGACTGGCACTTTCTCTACCAGATCTGACATGTGCTGTGCTTCTGTCAAGCACCAAAACTGAGTGGGGAGGCATTCTTTCAGGCTCTGTGCTGGTCCTCAGAGGAGAAAGAAGAAAAGCCTGACTGGGATACTGACAGAGGAGAAGGAGGACATAGATGTAACAGAAACAAGAGCATGGAAAGAAGAGAGACAAAAGATAGATTTGGGCAGCAGGTTTATAATGGCTTTTAATCATTAAAGCAAAGTTTTTATTGGAACCTGGAATAAAACCTAGGCTCCTTAATCTTGCCGTTCCTCTGCTCTCAGCAAATGGTTGTGAAAGCCATTGGCAAAGTGTGTAGCTGGTTGCTTTGTAGTAGTTGAGGAGCATGGAGTGTAACGTGGTGCTACCAGTTATCCATTTTGACTGGCTGGTGGTAGTCTTTGCTTTGGGTCTAATTTTCTTAACCCTTGTGATGGTTGAAGGAGGACAGCATGATTGCATGCAATAGAATCAGAATTGGTTTTTTGTTTGTCCAGAATGTTTTCTTATTTTGTCCGTACAAAAGAAATACTTTAAAAAACTGCATTACTTCACCTTTCCTTAGTTTTCCGTATATTGCAGGCTGTAGATTTTGCCATATTTTACTGAGCGCCACTGTTTCTTTTGTAGTCCATGGTTGAGTTTGAACCTGATTCCAGAGACTTTTGTTCATCCACACTCAAATTAATGTATGGCTATAAAAATATTTTACGTTCGAACTGTTTAATCAGGGAGGGATTCGTACTGTCTTACTCCAAGTGTCTAGAATAGGACACCTATATGAATAGTGGATAAATGTGAGTGCTTCAGGAGAGACTCAGAGCAAGCTGGAGCCTACTTCTGCTCATCAACTGTATGGAGATACAAATAGCTAATTTTAGACAATACTGTTGCTTAATGTTCCTCTACATTATTATAATGTTCCTACCTGGACTTGTGCAAAGGATTTGACGCTGTCCCGCATGACATCCTTGTCTCTAAATTGGAGACACATGGATTTGACGGATGGACCACTTGGTGGATAAGGAATTGGCTGGATGGTCGCACTCAAAGAGTTGTGGTCAATGGCTTGATGTCCAAGAGGAGAGCAGTGACAAGTGGTGTTCCTCAGGGGGCGGTGTTGGGACTGGTGCTGTTTAACAACTTTGTTGGCAACATGGACAGTGGGACTGAGTGCACCCTCAGCAAGTTTGCCGACGACACCAAGCTGTGTGGTACAGTCGACACGCTGGAGGGAAGGGATGTGCCATCCAGAGGGACCTGAACAGGCTGGAGAGGTGGGCCCGTGCAAACCTCATGAAGTTCAACAAGGCCAAGTGCAAGGGCCTGCACATGGGTCGAGGCAATCCCAAGCACAAATACAGGCTGGGTGATGAGTGGATTGAGAGCAGCCCTGCGGAGAAGGACTTGGGGGTATTAGTGGATGGAAAACTGACTATGAGCCAGCAATGTGCGCTCGCAACCCAGAAAGCCAACCGTGTCCTGGGCTGCATCAAGAGCAGTGTGGCCAGCAGGTCGAGGGAGGGGATTCTCCCCCTCCACTCCACTCTCCTGAGACCCCACCTGCAGTGCTGTGTCCAGCTCTGGGGCCCCCAGCGCAAGAAGGACATGGATCTGCTCGAGCAGGTCCAGAGGAGGGCCACGAAGATGATCAGGGGGCTGGAGCACCTCCCTTATTGAGGACAGGCTGAGAGAGTTGGGGTTGTTCAGCCTAGAGAAGAGAAGGCTCCGGGGACACCTTATAGCGGCCTCCCAGTACTTAAAGGGGGCTACAGGAAAGATGGGGAGGGACTCTTTATCGGGGAGTGTAGTGATAGGATAAGGGGTAATGGTTTTAAACTGAAAGAGGGTAGATTTAGATTAGATATAAGGAAGAAATTCTTTACTGTGAGGGTGGTGAGACACTGGAACAGGTTGCCCAGAGAAGCTGTGGATGCCTCTTCCCTGGAAGTGTTCAAGGCCAGGTTGGATGGGGCTTTGAGCAACCTGGTCTAGTGGAAGGTGTCCCTGCCCATGGCAGGGGGGGTTGGAACTAGATGATCTTTGAGGTCCCTTCCAACCCAAACCGTTCTATGATTCTATGATTCCTCTAAGAAATGCCAGCTCTCTCCATGAGATTTATTCCTCTGTGTTCCTTTTGGAAGGATAAAGGTTTATCCATAAAGATTTTCACTTCCTGCCAAAACCAATACTTTTCCCCCCTCATGCATATGAATTCTTATTCTCATCCATTCTTAAAGCTAACATGTGATGTGGGAGATGCTGCAACTAAACAAGGAAGAACATTTTCGTGGTGTTTACTGATATTTAGTCTTTTCTGAATCTTTGATGATCATACTCTTCTAGATCAAATACATAGAAAAGAAGAACATTATGGTTTGCTTGTCTCTGAATTAGTTCATGGCATTTAACTCCTAAACTTAGGCAGCTAATGGACTAAGAAGAGTAATATTTGCTACTGATATATTTTTGGATAGTCACTATGTACTTTTTCTTAATGTCTATCAATTCATGCACACTTTAAAAGCATAAAAATATGCAGTGATGTGGAATAGTCAGAGAGATAATTTGCCATTGTTACAACTTTTTAAAATCCTTCCATGTTACTTGAGAAATAATTATTTTTAAAAAAGAAAAATTATTAAACCTGAAGGGATTGGTTTCTTCCATTTAACTATATTAGATGAGTTTTCATCGTGAACATTTGGAACTAATATATTGTATTCCTATTCTCAGACATGGTAGAGTTGATCTCAGTGCTTCCATCAGTATTGCAGTCTACTGAAGAATTCACTGCAAATTCTTCTTCTGCTTAGTAAACATAATTGGATAAGGCAAATGAATTTGATCTTGTCACACTGAATCTCAATAGTATGTTGTATGAAGCAATCTATTTTATGAAGATATTTAATGTGATTTTCAGGGCATTGGCCCTTAACTGTGATGCCCCATTGGATGATAAAAATGGAGCAGAGTCTAAGAATTGGAGAGCTGGTAAGCCAGTCCGAGTGGTGCGCAGTTCAAAAGGACGACGGATCAGCAAATATGCCCCAGAGGAAGGCAACAGATATGATGGCATTTACAAGGTATTATGATTTTTACTGTATATATAGCATTACATTTTTCTTAAGACATGTTTTTTAAGAGTCTTTTGTGTTACATCGCAAACTCTTCATTATTGCTTTTGAAAGAATAATTCTTTTGCTACCATGAGGACAGTTTGGCCTACCTTGTTCTGTAGTGAAATGAAATGGAAGTATTCCATTCCGTTCCAATTGTGGCATTGACAGATTGCATGGCAGTTCACGCAGATGTACATGTGGGAAGGGCTGCACGATCTGCCAGTTATCAGGCTGCTTCCTGTCCTGCTCACCCACAGGCTTAGGCTGCAGCCCAAATGGTCACCCCAGCTAGCTGGTGACTGTGCAAGCCTACCCAGCAGCTTATTAGGCAGCGCTTTGAGATTGTCGGAAGCATAGTGGTAGAGAACAGGCAAGGGCTGCGCAGACAGGAATCAGCTACCTAGCCAGGCTAGCCTGGGATGAGTGGAGGCAGACACCCAGACAGAGCTTCCTATCAGGGAAGCTGCTATCCAGGCGGAGGGCTGCAAAGACTGCACCTCACACTCCTGGGTGAAGGAGGGTACAAGCTCCACCTGTGCAAGGTGTGCTCTGGTGGGGGTCACTCAGGCAGTGGGTGGAGGGGCTACAGGAGGAAGTCAGCAGACTATGCTGTACTAGGGAGGGAGAACAAGAAATAGAGTATATTTGAGAATTTGCCAGAAGAAATACTAGGGCCCCGTGGCAACGACCTCTAAGGACTACCAAACAAAGCTTCAACAGCGAACAGACAGCACTTTGGAGAAGGAGGTGCTATGGTCTCTGGTGACTCGTGGCAACAGGATATCGCTTCCCTCCCATTTCCTCATAAGTACCAACCAGCAACAGATACGAAGTCTTGGCAGCAGACAAAACTAATGAGCAAGATTCAGAGAGAAACCGCACCAGCAGCACATACTAAAAGCTGCAAAAGGAAGTGGCGAGTGCCAGTAGTGGGTGACTCTGCCGAGGGGCACAGAGGCACACCCATCAGCTGGCCTGATATACAGTCAAGGGAATTTTGCTGTTTGCTTGCTTGCTTTGGGTGTGCTTGCTTGCTTGGCCAGGAGCCAAGATCTGGGATGTGAGGAATGCTCCCCAACCCTCTCCAAAGGCAAGAACCCTAAGTCCAGCCACCTCAAGTGCTCACCAATGCAAGTACCAATGCAAGTCCAGCCACTTCACGTGCATGTATACCAATGCAAGTAGTCTGGGCAACAGGAGAAACTGGAGCTTTGTGCCCAGTCTGAGAGTTATGATGTCATAGGAATCACAGAAATTTGGTGGGAAAACTCACACGACTGGAAGATCACAATGGATGGCTACAAGGTCTTTTGGAAAAATAGGAAGGGAAGAGAGGAGATGGAGTTGCACTTCATGTAAAAGAGAAAATTGAATGTATGGAGGTGAGCTATGGAGACCACAAAAGTTCTCTCAAATGCCTTTGGATCAAGATTGGAGGGATCATCACCAGGGGGGATCTTATGGTAGGTATCTGTTACCGACGTCCCAAGCAGGGTGACGAAACCTTACTTCAGCTGCTCAAGGAAGTCTCGGGCCAACAGAAACTGGACCTCATGGGTGACTTCAATTACCTGGACATTCGTTGGGAAAACAACACAGTGGTGCACAAGTTGTCCATCAGGTTCCTGGAATGCATTGAGGACTGCTTCCTGCTACAGACGCTGGACATGCCAACTAGGAACAGCGCATTGCTAGATTTACTGCTCGCAAACCGAGAGGACTTCCTTGACAACATAACTACCAATGGTAGGATACAGCAACCACAACACTGTGGAGTTTAAGATCCTGCTGAGCATGCTGAAGACCAGTAGTAGGACAAAGACCCTGGATTTTCAAAGAGCTAACTTCAATATGCTCAGAGCCCAGCTGCGAGGGATTCCATGGGAAGCATCCATGGAGGGCAAAGGAGCTTGTGAGTGTTGGAAGTTATTCAAGAACAGCCTCCTGGAAGCACAAGAACAGTCCATCCCTTACAAAGGGAAAGGAAGAAGGCAGAACAAGAGGCCACCCTGGCTTTAAAAAGAGCTTTTGGGTGTGCTTAAAGGCAAAAAAGAAGCATACCAGCTATGGAAAGGTAGCCAAATAGCCACTGAGGACGAACAAGAACCTTGCTAGGGCATGCAGAGATGCAGACAGGAAGGCTAAGGCTCAGCTAGAACTGAAATTGGCCAGAGATGTCAAGAACAACAAGAAAGGGTTCTTCAGGTACGTGAGCAGTAAGCAGAAGCACAGGGAAGACGTAGGCCCACTGCTAAACAGGGCAGGGAAACTAGTCACTAATACTGCTGACAAGGCAGAGGTTCTCAATACCTTCTTTGCCTCTGTCTTTACTGGTGTAGCTGGACCCCAGATCACAAGGTCAAGTAGCTATGACAACGCATGTGTCGACCCACCAGTAGTGGAGGAAGGGCTGTTCTGCGGCCTCTTGCAAGGTCTCAACCTGCATAAATCTATGGGCCTGGACAGAATCTACCCCAGGGTGTTAGGAGAAGTGGCTGACATTGTCGAAAGGCCACTGTCTATAACCTTGAAAAAGTCGTGGAGATGAGGGGATGTCCCTGACGACTGGAAGAGGGCAAATGTCATACCCATCTACAAGAAGGGCCCAAAAGAGGACCCAGAAAACTACAGGCCTATTACTCTTACTTCAATCCCTGAGAAAGTAATGGAATGAGTCCTCCTAGAAACTATCACAAACCAAATGAAGCAGGTGATTGGGAAAAGCCAACATGGATTTACCAAAGGCAAATGTTGCCAGACTAACTTGATCACCTTTTGCAACAAAATAACATCTTCTGTTGACATGGGGAGAGCAGTGGATGTTGTTTACCTGGACTTCAGCAAAGTGTTCGACACTGTTTCCCACAGCCTTCTCCTGGACAAACTGTCAAGATACAGACTGGATGGGTAGTCTGCAAGGTGGGTAGGAAATTGGCTAACAGGCTGCCCTCAGAGGGTGGTGATCAGTGGTTTTTATTCAGGATGGCAGCCTGTCACAAGTGGGGTCCCCCAGGGATCGATATTGGGCCCCATGCTGTTCAACACTGTGGTGAGTTGACCCTGGCTGGCCATCAGGTGCCCACTAAGCTGCTCTATCACTCCCCCTCCTCAGCGGGACAGGGGGAGAAAATAAGATGAAAAACTCATGGGTCGAGATAAAGGCAGTTCAATAAAGAAAAGAAAAAGCCATGCACGGAAGCAAAGGAAAACAAAAAGCTTATTCTCTACTTCCCATCAGCAGGCAGTGTCCGGCCACTTACTGGGAAGTAGGGCCTCAGTATGCATAGCGGATGCTTAGGAAGAGAAATGCCCTAATAACTCATGCCTCCTGCTCCTCCTCCTTTCTCTTAGCTTCTATTGCTGAGCACAATGCCATAGGGTCTGTTCGGGTCAGCTCTCCTGGCTATGTCCCCTCCCAACCTCTTGCCCACCCCCAGCCTACTGGCCTTTGGGGTCAGGGTGTGGGGAAGTGGTTGGAGAGACAGCCTTGATGCTGTGTGAGCACTGCTCAGCAGTAGCCAAAACACTGGTGGGTTATCAACACCTTTCTAGCTACCAATACAAAGCACAGCACTATGAGGGCTGCTATGGGGAAAGTGAACTCCATCCTAGCCAGACCCAATACAAACATCTTCATAAATGATCTGGATGATGGGACTGAAAGCACCCTCACCAAGTTTGCTGATGACAGTAAACTGGGTGGTGAGGTGAACACATCAGAAGGGAGAGCCATCTTACAGAGAGCCCTGGACAGGCTGGAAGAGTAGGCTAGCAAGAACAGTATGAAGTTTAACAAGGACATGTGCAAAATCCTGCACCTGGGTCAGAATAACAAAAGACCCCAGTACAGGCAAGGATCTGTGTGGCTGGGGAACAGCCTTGCTTAAAGGGACCTGGGGGTCCTGGTGGACAAGCCGAACATGAGCCAGCAGTGCACCGCTGCAGCAACAAAGGCAAATCAGATCCTGGGCTGCATCCATAGGGGCATTACTAGCATAGATAGAGACTTGATCATACCACTCAGCGCTTGTCAGGCCATACTCTCTTCACGAGGAGCCACATGGAAGAGACAAGGTGCAACAAATACGAGCTGCACCAGGAGAGGTTTCATCTTGATATAAGAAAGATTTTTTTTTTTTTACAGTGAGAACAATTTTGCCAGCAGGGACAGGGAAGTGATCTTGCCCCTGTACTGGGCACTGGTGAGGCCGCACCTCGACTACTGTGTTCAGTTTTGGGCCCCTCACTACAGAAAGGACATTGAATTACTCGAGTGTGTCCAGAGAAGGGCAACGAAGCTGGTGAAGGGTCTGGAGCACATGTCGTACGAGGAGCGGCTGAGGGAACTGGGGTTGTTTAGTCTGGAGAAGAGGAGGCTGAGGGGAGACCTCATCGCCCTCTACAGCTGCCTGAAAGGAGGCTGCAGAGAGATGAGGATGAGTCTCTTTAACGAAGTAACAAGCGATAGGACGAGAGGGAATGGCCTCAAGTTGTGCCAGGGAAGGTTTAGACTGGATATTAGGAAGCATTTCTTTACAGAACGGGTTGTTAGGCGTTGGAATGGGCTGCCCAGGGCAGTGGTGGAGTCCCTATCCCTGGAGGTGTTTAAGAGTCGCATTGACGTAGCACTTAGGGATATGGTGTAGTTGGGAACTATCAGCGTTAGGTTAATGGTTGGACTAGATGATCTTCAAGGTCTTTTCCAACCTAGACGATTCTGTGATTCTGTGAATCATTCACTGGAACAACCTCCCCAGGGATGTGGCAGAGTCCCCATTGCTGGAGGTTTTCAAGATGTAATTGGACAGGGTGCTAGATAATCACATTTAGGCTCCCTTTCCCACAAAAGGTTGGACCAGATGATCTTTCAACGTCTCTTCCAACCTGGGCTGTATTATTGTATTCAGAGCAGTGATAGTAGAACACAATCTATAATAGGATATATTAAGTTGAATATGTAAGCTATTTTTGTGTGTGCTCACTGAGTCGATTAATTTCCTCACTCCTTCCAGCTCCCCTTCTGGCTTTTCATACATTTAATGTCTTCTCAGTATCTGGAATAAAGATGTGCATCTTTTAAAGCAGTATTGTATTTATCAAAATACAAATATTTCCCAACTGAGAGAAAAGATACTTTAAAATAATAACATATCACTGAAATTTCCTCTCTTTGCCTTGAGCCAATAAAGTATGACTACCTGTATGTGTTTGGCTTGTGGTAAAATAATGACTACCTAGCAGAATATCTGTTGAACTTTTGTGTAGAATTTCTTAAATGAGATTTGAGGATCTACTGTGATAGCAAAAACATAAACCTGCTGTTATTTATCCTTAGGTGGTAAAATATTGGCCAGAAATTGGGAAATGTGGGTTCTTAGTTTGGCGCTATCTTCTGAGGAGAGATGATATTGAACCCGCACCTTGGACTTCAGAAGGGATGGAACGGTCAAAGAAACTGGGTCTGAGTGTACAGGTCAGAATCAGTGTTCACAAAGTTGCTCTGATATTCTGTTCAAGTAAATGGAGTCTTAAATTTTAAAACTAGGAATGTGAGTTAAATTTAAGCCTCATTTTTCATATACTGCAATGAGGCAGGGTCTAATATAAAAAATATTTTAGATCATCTGTAATTTGAAAAACTATGATATTGGCAAAGCAGAAAGAATTGTGGATGAAGCTTTCTGCCTTAACAGGAAATTACTCTGTATATATGGATCAGAAAATTATTACTTTTGTGATATTATGAGTTTTTGTGAAATTATGAGTTTTGTGATCCTTACGCTGGATAAGATTTATAAAAGTAACTCTTGTAATAGTTGAGTCTCTTCTTAGAATTTAAAAAAACATATATGCTTTTATGTATTTTTCTCTAATTGTAACCTATGATTGAGGAACTATTATAGATAACATATTTCAGGCAGGGACTTTGGCACTGTGAAATTTGCGGCAGATGGGAAGAATCAAAGTAGTATTTTTTTTCCTCAGCAAACCAATCATTTCCTTTGGATGGGTTGTTTTGCTACATGACATCATCTTCAACTTTAGCTTTCTGATTTGTGTAGTTGTAGATATGTAGAGTTGTAGATATGGATATAAGGTGCCTTTTAATAAAATCTATTCTAGATCGGATCCTTTGACTTAACTACAGTTTTCTAAAAATATATTCATTTAAAAGCTTTCCTGTTTATATAGGGTTTTAAAAAAATATTTTGATATTCTTTCAATATGTAGTCATAGGGGTTTACATTCTTTTAGAAAATAGACTTGTCAGTATCTGGGAATTCCCAGATGCCAGTGGATTTTGTTTTAAATCTGTTTTTCGGGGTTTCTTTAGTATCCAGAAGGTTATTTGGACGCCATGGCTAGTAAAGAGAAAAAGGATAATGTTAAGAAGCAAACTGTGAAGCGGGAGCCAACCAGCCAGAGTAACGGAAACCAGAAAAGGACAAGTGATGATGGTATTTCTTTTTACTTCTTAGTGTTAGAGCTCTGTCAAGTTATAAAAGTTATATATAAGCCAATAGTATGAAAACTACAAGGAAGTTGGAAGTGTTAAGTGCTCAGTAATAAAATGGGAAGCTGGGGATCTTATGGTGCTGTTCTATACTTGTAAGGTTTCTTTTTCTTAAACTTCACAGAAAAATGAACAATCTTCTATGTAGTTATGATCTATAGTTCAAAATAAAGCTGGGCAATTTGAATCAGAGCTTTATTGCATCATTACATAGATGTGATTCATGTTTTGGCTTTCTAGAAATAATTTTGTCTTCAATTTTTAATAGTTCGGACTACCACTGTTACTGTATCTTGTCATAATTTTAAACAGGTATAGAGGAGAGTAAAAATACATCCAAAGCCATGAGAATGGGAGATGGAGGGAAAGGAGAGGCTTTCCAACTGACCCAGCAACAGCAGTGGCTGATTAAAGAAGACTGTATGAACCAGAAATTGTGGGATGAAGTACTTGCTTCTCTTAAGGAAGGACCAGTATGCTTGCAGCTTGCTTAAATTATTCATTTTTAACCTTTCTTTATATAGAGTTAGGAGAAATGAGGCTTTGTTAAAACCTAATTCACTTGCTTAAAATTGCTGAATACATACTATCTGTTTTAGAAACAGTTGATGGGGCATGTAATTTCATTCACTTCAGGAGATAGAAGAAATACTGTCATATTGAGACTTAGATACCAAATGAAAATATTTTTAACTCAAGTTTAGCAGATTATTCCACTAATTATAGAACTTTAATTATAGAACCTTAAGTAAAAAAGAGGAAATACTTCCCTTCCCCAGCTGTCAAGAAAATAGCAAGGATAGTTCAAGTTTGAAGACGCTCGTGGATTTTTTTTTTATTAGTCTCTGATGGAATATCCTCCAAAATATTATGCCCTTGAACATTAATTATCTTTACCGATGTTCCAATTCATAGTTATTTTAGCTGTTTTTCAGAAGAAAAAGAAATCAAGATATTAGAATGGTAAAGGACACCATCAAGTCAGTGAAAGAACAAAACATTAGATGGAGAATGGATGCCTAAAAATGAGTTTACAAAATCACTTTATTTGGGATTTGTGAGGGGCTATTTACTTTGCTTCTTTGACAGAAAAAGCATCCGGTAACTCCCTGTTCTTCCACTTACAGTACTACTATTGCTATAATACTACTGCACTTGTATAGGAGCTGATACTGTAAAGTTATAAGTTGTTTATCTGTGGGTTGTCCAATTAGACTTTCAACTCTTAGTTATGTGACAAAATACAGTAGATATGTGTTTCTACAGCAACAGAAAACAGTATCTTAAGAGAAATCCAGTTACTAGAAAGTTATTTTCCTATAGATTCCTGCCCATAATTTTGATTGCCCTTGGTGATAGCCATATAGAAATTTCAGTGGGAATCACACAACTACCATTAGATAGCTTCAATGAAAATATAAATCTTAATGCTTGAAACAACCTTTCCACTTTAATTATAAGTTTGGGGTTGAGATGAATCTGATATTATTAAAATTATTGAACTGTATTTTGAGTAACTTTAGATCTGGTTTTTTATACTTCTATATTTCAGTGAGCATGCTTGAGACTATTGAAACACCAGAGAATAAGGTCTCTGTAAGCATGCTTGTATGTGTAAAATCTATGGCACAAAATTCATCCCACATTCTTCAGAGTTGCTCTGAGAAGACTGAAAGACAGGAAAGTTCTTTTACCTATTGCAGAGTATTTCAGAGTGAGGACTCAAGAAACCAATTAAACACCTCCAGCAGGTACAGAAGTGAATTTCTTAGTGAAAGAGGTATACAGTACTTTGCTTTCCCTTTGCAGAGCAGCAGCAATCACTTATCCATCATGGATGTGCAAAATTCTAGCGATGATCCCTAAATACAGATATTAGCTTCCAAATTCTGACTTGTGCTAAGAACCAGGCATGATGGGCCCTCTGTTTTGTTTTTAATGACAATAATGTACAACCAAATAACCTTCAAAACCTTAGGTCTCTGTCTTCTGGAAAAGCAGGGAAATTAATTGTTCATGGACTTGCTTTCTAAATACTTTGTTAGCCACACTACTTCTCAGGGATGTGAAGGATAGAAGATGAGCCTTCCAAAAATTTTTAATGTAATAAACATAATTTATTAAATCTATACTTTGCACCAAACACAATAGAGGTTCACTTCTGAGGAAATAAGAATGAACAAGAAGCTGTGAACAATAATAATATAGGGAATGAGCAGAAGATAGGTAGAGGTAATAGCAGAGGGTGTGGGAATATCTTTATGTAAATGACCATGAATACAGGAGTAATGGTGGTAGGCTTTGGAAGAAAATCTGTAACTTGGACTGAGACCTGAAGATTGCACTAGAAAAGTCTCAGTGTAAGTAATCTTTGCAATGTCAAGCTGTTCTATCACACTGAATATTGGATTTAACAACTCCTAGCAGTTGTGTAACATTATTAGATTAGACCGTGCTAACTGTGAGTTTGGGAAGAGTAACAAGGATGTTAAATAAGTATCTCATGAATGTATCTCTGCATTTACCAAATGCTTTGAAGGCCAAATTTTTTACTCAATTTAGGTCTGTGAATTTGGCTGTGAATTTATAATTTAAATATAGGTAATAATTACAGTAGTTAGGCAAATTAGTTTTAAAAAAACCTTTAATAATTTTAAATAAAAATGCCCTATTTTGTTTGCATATTTGTGAATGTGCCTCTAATAGTTCTACTTTTCTCTCCTTTTGCCCTATACTAGAATTTCCTGAAGAAATTGGAACAATCTTTTATGTGTGTCTGCTGTCAGGAGCTGGTTTACCAGCCAGTGACAACAGAGTGCCTCCACAACGTCTGTAAAGTAAGAATAATCCCTGTATTGCTCTGGGCTGTGTTCTTGGCCCTGAGACACTGATCACCAAAACCAACATATATTTTAGGAAGACAATAATTATTGCCTAGCAGTCTGAGCAAGAAATGTAACATGCTTGCTTCCAGTTGTGTGGCTGCCATGTAATCATTCTTAATTTTATGTAAAAATTAGTGGAAATGTATTTAGTATAATTTCTTATAGATGCGATGTATCAAATTTATCATTCTGTTGTAATTAGTGGAGCTATGCTAGGGATTGGTTTGCTCCAGGAGCTAGATGTTGGTACAATAAGATTAAGTTAATTTTATGTAGTTAAGAAATGAGAATAGAGCAAGACTGCTCCTTCAAAGAGCTGCTTGTTACATAGAGGTAAAGTATTATGAGGGGGTTTATATATAGAGGGGTGGAAAAAACATGGAGAATGTTTAATGGCAACAACTTCAAAGCATAGAATCTGAAGCTATCAAAGACTAATTATAAAGTAACATCCAATTACTGTTTTAAGGTATAGACTGACAGACGGTGTTGTTGTTTGGGCAAAGATTGGGCCTCATAACGTTTTCATATTTAACTTATATGCTTGACTGTCTGCAGTCTGGGAAAACCAAAAAAAAGAAGGCAACATTAATAATCATCTTTTAGATAGTGTAGCCTGAATCCTATTTTATTCTACTCATGCCTTTGAGGCTTAAACACTGAGTCTTGTCATAAAGATGAAGTGGCTATGGATTGTTAGATAAAATGCTATACACCTGTATGTTCAGCTACATCTTGAAATGAAACTCTGGAATACAGCACTCAAACAGAAATGCTAGAAAGAAACTGCGGACTGATCCACAGGAATGCATTAGGGAAAACGAAGTATCTCAGTAGTAACACTTTTAATTCCTGACAAACTCAATGCTTTGCCTCCTAATCAAAAGATTTCTTTGGTTAAGTCCTTTGTGATGGGTTGACCCCAGCCAGCAAATAAGCACCCACAAGCCGCTCGCTCAATCTTCCCCACAGCGAGAAAAACTCATGGGTCAAGATAAAGACAGTTTAAAGACAGTGAAGAGAAAAAAAAGAAAAACGAAAAAAGAAAAAAGAAAAAAGAAAAAAAGAAAAAAGAAAAAAGAAAAAAGAAAAAAAGAAAAAAGAAAAAAGAAAAAAGGAGTGATGCAAAGGCATTCGCTCACCACCTCCCACAAGTAGACCGATGCCCAGCCAGTCTCTGAGCCATGGCTACTTTGGAAAGACCACCCCCCAGTTTTTATTGCTGAGCATGACGTTATATGGCATGGAATATCCCTTTGGTCAGTTGGGGTCAGCTGTCCCGGCTGTGTCCCCTCCCAACTTCTTGCCCGTCCCCAGCCTACTTGCTGGGGAGGCAGAATGATAAACAGAAAGCCTTGATGCCGTGCAAGTATTGTTCAGCAATAGCTAAAACATTGGTGTATTATCAACACATGTTTAATCACAGTTCTAAAACAGCACCATACAGGCTGCTATGAAGAAAATTAACTCTATCCCAGCCAGACCCAGTACATCATTTCAGTTGTAAATGCAGAAATATGGCAAGAGAACTCAGTAAGAACTTGCTGTTTCTGGAAATGTGGGAAATTTAATCTTTGGTTCCTAGTAATTGCTTAATTTTTGCTAGCTAAATTTTCAATGTAAAGCAAAAGCTGTAACACTTTTACTTCTTTGTCTTTGTATGCCCTAGAGCTGTTTACAGCGCTCTTTCCGAGCTGAAGTCTTTACCTGTCCTGCCTGCCGCTATGACCTTGGAAAGAGCTACACCATGGTTCCTAACAAGATATTGCAGACACTACTTGACCAGTTCTTCCCTGGTTACAGTAAAGGACGATGATGTGTTCAAATCCTTTCATACTTCTCCCATTGACTTTATAGACAGTAAAGGAGAATAAACATCTAAAAGTCAACAGTGAACTAGCCAGCTTGATGGAAGTGAATCTATTGTCACATTTTGAATCAGCTAATCCTCTTCCTCCCCATCACCATCTTTCTTCATGTAGTGAGAACTATAAATCTCTGCTGTCTGTAACATCAAAGGTAGTTTTGGTGATCTGACAAATAATTTTTAAAGGGAGGAAAAAAAAAAAAAACCAAACCAGAAGCTTTAGCTCTAAGTGGTGATTCCGAGCTGGTGCTAAAGTTATGATTTGTTTTTTTGTAACTACCTCAGGTAGAGAAAAAGAAATTGGGGGGAAGAAAAGTAGTTCATAACGTTTTAGCTACCCACTGCTTTCTTAATTTTACTTGTGTCTAGTCTATGTAATTTGATTCAACAAAAAAAGCCAAAAAACCCAAACACCCAAAATAAAACAACAAAAAACAAACAGCACTTAAATCAGTGAGATTAAAGAACAGCAAAATCTGCGTGTGCATAGTCCTTTTTTTGTCTTTCTTCCATTATAGTGTATTTTTTTGCAAGAACAGGCTGACTTTTATTCTGTTTTTGTGAGCTTCACTGTGCTTTTTCTTGTATCTTATGCAAGCTGACTACTGAGGACTAGTGAACAATATGAATGCATCGTTGCTACAGTAGTGTAAAGTGATCTGTGGTTTTTTGCACTTAGTGGATATTCAAGACAGTAGTTGTGTACAAAAAATTCATATAAAAAAGCCACTTCTGTATTAGTTTAAAATGTATGCTTTTAGTAGATCTTGTATCAGTGGCAATAAATCTATACAGCATTGAGGACAGTGCTAGCTTGAAAAGGGTTTAAATTGCTTCATATGGTGACCTGAAATTTTATATACAATATATACCCCCAAAATATACATTATTAAATATTTTATGATTCAGAAATGTTGCTAATTTTGTGGGTTTTGTATTATCCAAACTTGTAAAATTATGACATTTAAAATTAAGATACTTTTTTCAGACCACAGAATATTTCCTTTAGGCAGGCTTCCTATTCTTCAAACTTGAGTCTTCATATACCTTCATTCATTCATCAAGAAAACAGAAGAATGCTTGTCCCAAATGAATTTCTAAGCCACCATGCCCCCCCCCCCCCCCCACCATGCCTTAAGAAAAAAATCTAACCTGATTCAGGGTCTTACATATCAGATATATATTTCTCCTGTAGCAGTGCTTGTGCTACAGGTGCAGCTATTCAGGCCTCTGCTTGAGACAAGCACAAGTAGCCCTAGCTCTGTATACCAGAGCAGGAGTCCTGCAACCTGCTGCAGGAGAGAGCCTTTCCTTCCCGTTAGCATTGTATGTTGTGGGATCCCAGCACAGTGATCAGTAAAAGGGTTGTGTAAGTAGTCATGGTGTGGTACCAACAGTGTATAGTCTACAAAGGAGATATGCCATGATGTTGGAGGGAAATAACAACCAGATATTATTTTTTTGTGTCAATTCTCATTTCAGACCTTTGAAATACTATTTATTGTTTACTGTTGAATATTGTTTGAGGATGCATTATATCAGTAAGGTATTATTATTGTTTTGTTAATAGTTTTATGTAAAGTGATAATCCCCTTTTGAGTGCTTTGTCTACATGTACATTCATATTGGAGAAGTATGTGCACATTTATGATGACGTTCTCTGATTCAAAACCTTGCCTTCACCTCTGTAATGAATCAGACAAATGTAATTGCTCTTTTTTTTTTTTCAGTTAGTTTTACCTAAAGAATTTCAGTTACACTGTACTAATGCATGATGCTTTAATGTTGGTAGCATCTTGAATCACATAATATTGAAGGCACGCATTGTTGAACAACTCAGAAGTTAAAGCTTCAGCTTTTGATCTTTTTCTATACTTACTAGGAAATGAAGTTTCAGGCACTGTGCAACAACCGTATTAATATTAAGCATATAGTTTGAGAACTGTAGACTGTTTCCTAAGTCCATAGATTTCCCAAATTGTAACCCAGTGCTTTTTATAGTGAAAATTACACCTTTGCGACCAGCACATGCATCTGTGTAATATGCACCTACCAGAAGTCTACAGTATTTTATACCTTCTGATGGCCTTTGAATTGGTAAAAAGCTACCAAACTGAATTGGTGGGGTAAGATACTATAAATGCACCATTTTATTAGAGAAGTCTTATCAAAACTGCTTTGGAAAAGGCAGCTTTTACTCTAGATCCCTGAGTCTTAAACGGAGGTTGGTAACATTCATCAAAACACAAAAATATCTAGAAAATATAAATCTGAACTATTCACCTTCTCTGTTAAATGTTTAGCAAGAAACTGTTCTAAATATTAACTTTTATTTTTCTTACTCAGAACAGTTAGTGACTCTCGAGTACTAGCGAACCTAGCTTCCCCCCTAGTCTATATTAATTCAGTGAGTTTACTTTTAATCTACCACTTGTCACAAGGTTTAAGGCCAACTGTAGGAAGTTCCTAATTTTTTTTTATGGTTTGGGCTTAACTATTTTTTTCAGACCATTTTAATGACTTAAGCACAATTGTTTGTAATGAACAGATTGACAAGATTTTGCATAGTTGGTGGCAACTGAAAACATGTCCACTGCTTTCACCTATATTAAAAGTCCAGTTTGTAGTCGTATTTCACAATTTTGTAAACCCTTAGTGCTATACCAATGTCTATTAAATGTCTTTTTCAATATTATTGAAGAAGTCTAAAAATCTCTAATGCTGAATCTCTCTCTGTATACAACAATGGCTTGGCTGTTTCCTGTTACTTTCATATGATGGTACAACCTCTGTCAAATTAAATTCCCATCGGAAGACACTAAGTAGGTAATGAAGAATTGCAACTCCAAAACCTTTACCATAAAGGACACAAAAGTAGAATAGTTAAAATAGCTCTATTAGTACAAGCCTCATTTTTGTCACTTCAAAGAAAGCCCCCAGGCATTCATGTGTCTGTATACCGTAAAGTTCTAGTGATTACTGTTTGGATGATGTAAAATTGTGCAGTCATTTCTCCACTCTAAATATTACTACAGTACATACTTTCCTGATCTGCAGCACTGCTACTTTATATAGTGACAAACTCACTCAGCTACAAAGGAACTCATTTGATTGAATGCAAGTATCTGCACAGACGTGCCAGAAAAGCTCTTGTGTTCCTTTCAAATACACTACATTGGTGTCTTCATCATAAAGTTATCACATGTAAAGTCAATCCCACCAACTATATGGACAGTCTCAGATGCCAAATTTTTATATAAAGTGATTGATGGGAACAGATGGGAAGGTGTTCCTGTTCAAGTTTTCAGTCCTGGCCACTTTTTACTTCTACATGGCATTATGTGGAGCAACAGGACTCTGATCTCAAGTGCTCGTTCAGTATTCCTGGAGGGCCAGAGTTTAAGTTTTGAAGCCATTTTAAAGCAAGCTACCGTCTATGTAATGAAGCAAGGCAAGTTAAGCATGCTGTCTAAATCGGAGTAATTATTCAAAATAAGAGGTCTGAAAAAATGCATGGAAAAAATATTGTACTTTTGTTAGATGAGATTTAACTCAGAGTAAGAAGTTCAATTTCAATATCTGTAGAAAAGCTGTTTCGTACTTTACCTAGATTAGAAGGAGAGGCTTATATGGAGCTCTGAGGAAAAAATTATGTGATACTGAAAAAGGTAGGTTTAGTGCTCAGTAAAAACTGAACATTGTAGCTTGTGAGGGAAAAAAACACAGATCTTTAATATTACATTCTGCCAGTATTTTACTTTGTGTAGGCCCTACTGCTACTGTGGCAGCTCTGACAAATCAGAACTGAAGCATCAAACAAAACAGGCATCAAGATTTTATACTTCTGTTAGCTGAAGTTTAAAAGTTAGAGTTCAGAAGATGACGTGCTTAATTCTGGCTGACTTTATTGGAATACTAAGATTGGCAGGTAAAACAGGTAAGAAATTTACCACTAGCAATGCTAGTGGTAATATGTGTATTAAATAATCCATCTGTCTTTAGGAAATAAACAATTACTGCTGTGGTTGATATTCATTACTATTGCCTTATGATGCATCTGGAATAAAAAGGTTTGCATCCTGTTCGGGGGGGGGGGGGGGGGTGTGTGCAGGGTTCACCTAGACCTCAATAAAAAAAGGCCTGACGACAAACGGCTTAATGAAATAGCTGTTCTAATAAGACAAATAAAAAGAGGAATATAGATAGTGAGTAAATCTTACGTGCCTTCAGACGCTGGGAACCACAATATTCATGAAGCATCAGCTCAGCCCTGGGATGGATTTTCCCACGACACACTGGGCAGATCCTGTCCATGGAGAGGTTCCTCCTTTTTGGTCATTCAAGCTATTATAGGCTCTTCTTACAAGAAAACAACTCTATTCTTCATTTCTACCGTCAAACAGGAAGCGTGTTCGCATGAGAGCTTCTTGCTGCACTGTTAAGATGAAGGCAAGGCCACGCAGGTGGCTTAATCACTGGTACCGAGTGGGAGCTGCCCGCAGGCTCCTCTGTTACAATGAAGCTGCCTGAGTTGATCCTGCGGCCAAGGGATTTGTGCAGCACAACACAGGCCTGAAGGCCATGCCATGCTGTGCTGTGCAGCGCAGCACAGGCCCGGGCCTACTCAGGTTAACTGTTATGTGGATCACTAACTCTTTGATGTACAGTGGTGTCCTGGTCAGGATCACTACATTCCACCCCTTGAGCCACATACAGTTTACCTTTCCCAAAAATGTTATAAATTACAGATTATATTAGTAACTTACAGGCTTCTCAAGCCCTAAGTACAAGGCCCGATAGAGAAGACATGGCTTGTTCAGGATAACTAACTCCTTGAATACAATGTCTTCTGCAAGGGTCCCAATGCACATACCACTTTGAAAACTATGTTAATATTTAAAGTTTTAGAACAAAGAAGATAAAAGCATGGATTTGAGGCAACCTTGACATCAACTACTATGGAAAATGAGTATTGAACCAACTCATTTTTCTTCCACCTAATATACTGATTGTATTTACATTAACTAAGCAGGGATTCTGTTAATAAATACAGGGATTACCCGAAATATATACAGTATATAAATCACCTAAGCTTGTCTAGGGGGGGAAAAGCCATCCTGGTAGACTGAATCAGTCAGGTGAATCCAGACAGTTGGAAGCAATATTATGGAGATGCTCCCTTCTGTTCAGAATAGACCAAAAAAACTCGCCCCCCCACACCTGCAAAGGAGCATGCGTGCTAATTTACACAGCAAACGAGGCTAATTTAAATATAACTAACCAATAGCAGATGGAATGGTAATTATGGACCAATGAGTGTAAACTTAGATAGGTTTTTACTAATCATGTAACAAGATAAATAGTTCCTTTGTGTAGCATGCTAGCTTTGTGGAATTGCCACCTAGCACCCATCTTTGCGCAACTATGGAAAAAACTGATATCTCGGCTGTGTGTGTGAGATTGGCTTTTGCACACTGGGTGACAAACCCTGTTTGAGGAACAACAGTTTCTGGCGACCCAGAATGGGACAGCACCGACAGCCTTGCCCAGATCGTCTTGCCATACCGACAGGGAGCGTGTCCCAACCTGTTGATCGGGGACTCCATCGGCTCCTCTCTCCTGCAGTCGGGCGGTAAGCGACACAACGGTGCAACGCCTCTACGAGATATCAATAAAGGGACACAAGGGAGGATCGGTGAGTAGGAATTTTTATTTCGTTGCTCTGCATAAGTCGTTCCATTAAAGGACCGCAGCTGGAGCTTAATTTTCTTTTACACGTAGAAGCGGGGGACGAGCAGCAGGGGGCTCTCTTCCCACAAAGCTGAGTGTATGAAGCCACGGTTAAAAAAGTTTTTCCTAGGAAATAATTTCAGTATGGGTCCAGCTTCCTCCGCCGAGATAACCCTTTGTACCCCTTTAGGATGCATCCTTAAACATTGGAATAAATTTGGAGGGGATCCCCTGCCACGCTGGAGCAGGGGAAGAGTGTGAGGAGTCCTCCCCCTGAGGAGGAAAGAGCAGCAAAGCCAACGTGTGATGAACTGACTGCAACCCCCATTCCACTTCCCCCTGCGCCGCAGTTCTTCACGAACTGCTCCAGCGTGGGTCCCTTCCGTGGGGTGCATGCATTCAGGAACAGACTGCTCCAGTATGGGTCCCCCACGGAGTCACAAGTCCTGCCAGCAAACCTGCTCCAGTGTGGGCTCCTCTCTCCACGGGGTCACAGATCCTGCCAGGAGCCTGCTCCAGCGCGGGCTTCCCACGGGGTCACAGCCTCCTTCGGGCACATCCACCTGCTTCAGCGTGGGCTCCTCCCCGGGCTGCAGGTGGAGATCTGCTCCACCATGGACCTCCACGGGCTGCAGGGGACAGCTGTCTCACCATGGGCTGCACCACAGGCTGCAGGGGAATCTCTGCTCCGGTGCCTGGAGCACCTCCTCCTCCTCCTCCTTCTTCACTGGCCTTCGTGTCTGCAGAGTTGTTTCCCTCACGTATTATCTTCTCCCTGCTGCTGTTGTTTCCGCAGGTTGTTGGGTTTGGTTTTTTTTCCTTCTTAAATACGTTATCACTGAAGCACTACCACTGTTGCTGATTGGCTCAGCCTTGGCCAGCGGCCGGTCCGTCTTGGAGACGGCTGGAACTGGCTCTGTCTGACATAGGGGAAGCGTTCCTCAGGGGGCGGTGTTGGGACCGGTGCTGTTTAAGAACTTTGTCGGCGACATGGACAGTGGGACTGAGTGAGAAGAAAAATGACTAAGATACTGTAGACAATGGTGGCCGCTGTATGAGCTCGATGATGATGAAAGGTGGCTGGCCGGAATATGGGACCTTGAATTATAATACTATTTTATAATTAATGTTGTTCTGTGGAAGGATAGATAAGTGGAATGAAGTACCATATGTTGATTTGTTTTTCATGTTGTGTAATAATCATGAAATAAGGAAAAAATGTAAATTGTTAGATAATGATCCTAACGGTATATATGTGTTAGCTGAAAGTTGGCAAGTACAGTAAAAGCAGCAGTGTTGGTTGGCATGTGATATAGGGAAAGGGTGTGTGAAAGGATTTAAAGGACCAGAGGAGCCAGGCACCTGGCATCCAGCCAAGGTCAACCCACCACAATTTTATTGCTGATCTCTGTTTGAAAGAGTTGCAGAACTTGGTAACCAATTTCTCCTATTCCTTGGTTCCCATCTTTTAGCCAGTTAATGAGGACCATACTTTTTAAACCATGACAACTGTATCTTTAGAAGCCTCTTCTGGAGGACGTGGTTAAATTTTTTTTTTTTTGGCTAAAACTAAATTAAGTGTTTTGATTGCATCATCCCTATTCCACACGCTTGCTAACTTTCAAAAATTTAAGATGCATGACTCTGACAAACACTGAACAAATGGCTATATGGCTTTTTACTTCTTTGCATGTCTGTGATACTGGTTACACAGATTTGCTTGATTGGAAAGTGATTAATTTAGTTTTAGCCAAAAAAAAAAAAATTTAACCACGTCCTCCAGAAGAGGCTTCTAAAGATACAGTTGTCATGGTTTAAAAAGTATGGTCCTCATTAACTGGCTAAAAGATGGGAACCAAGGAATAGGAGAAATTGGTTACCAAGTTCTGCAACTCTTTCAAACAGAGATCAGCAATAAAATTGTGGTGGGTTGACCTTGGCTGGATGCCAGGTGCCTGGCTCCTCTGGTCCTTTAAATCCTTTCACACACCCTTTCCCTATATCACATGCCAACCAACACTGCTGCTTTTACTGTACTTGCCAACTTTCAGCTAACACATATATACCGTTAGGATCATTATCTAACAATTTACATTTTTTCCTTATTTCATGATTATTACACAACATGAAAAACAAATCAACATATGGTACTTCATTCCACTTATCTATCCTTCCACAGAACAACATTAATTATAAAATAGTATTATAATTCAAGGTCCCATATTCCGGCCAGCCACCTTTCATCATCATCGAGCTCATACAGCGGCCACCATTGTCTACAGTATCTTAGTCATTTTTCTTCTCACTCAGTCCCACTGTCCATGTCGCCGACAAAGTTCTTAAACAGCACCGGTCCCAACACCGCCCCCTGAGGAACGCTTCCCCTATGTCAGACAGAGCCAGTTCCAGCCGTCTCCAAGACGGACCGGCCGCTGGCCAAGGCTGAGCCAATCAGCAACAGTGGTAGTGCTTCAGTGATAACGTATTTAAGAAGGAAAAAAAACCAAACCCAACAACCTGCGGAAACAACAGCAGCAGGGAGAAGATAATACGTGAGGGAAACAACTCTGCAGACACGAAGGCCAGTGAAGAAGGAGGAGGAGGAGGAGGTGCTCCAGGCACCGGAGCAGAGATTCCCCTGCAGCCTGTGGTGCAGCCCATGGTGAGACAGCTGTCCCCTGCAGCCCGTGGAGGTCCATGGTGGAGCAGATCTCCACCTGCAGCCCGGGGAGGAGCCCACGCTGAAGCAGGTGGATGTGCCCGAAGGAGGCTGTGACCCCGTGGGAAGCCCGCGCTGGAGCAGGCTCCTGGCAGGATCTGTGACCCCGTGGAGAGAGGAGCCCACACTGGAGCAGGTTTGCTGGCAGGACTTGTGACTCCGTGGGGGACCCATACTGGAGCAGTCTGTTCCTGAATGCATGCACCCCACGGAAGGGACCCACGCTGGAGCAGTTCGTGAAGAACTGCGGCGCAGGGGGAAGTGGAATGGGGGTTGCAGTCAGTTCATCACACGTTGGCTTTGCTGCTCTTTCCTCCTCAGGGGGAGGACTCCTCACACTCTTCCCCTGCTCCAGCGTGGCAGGGGATCCCCTCCAAATTTATTCCAATGTTTAAGGATGCATCCTAAAGGGGTACAAAGGGTTATCTCGGCGGAGGAAGCTGGACCCATACTGAAATTATTTCCTAGGAAAAACTTTTTTAACCGTGGCTTCATACACTCAGCTTTGTGGGAAGAGAGCCCCCTGCTGCTCGTCCCCCGCTTCTACGTGTAAAAGAAAATTAAGCTCCAGCTGCGGTCCTTTAATGGAACGACTTATGCAGAGCAACGAAATAAAAATTCCTACTCACCGATCCTCCCTTGTGTCCCTTTATTGATATCTCGTAGAGGCGTTGCACCGTTGTGTCGCTTACCGCCCGACTGCAGGAGAGAGGAGCCGATGGAGTCCCCGATCAACAGGTTGGGACACGCTCCCTGTCGGTATGGCAAGACGATCTGGGCAAGGCTGTCGGTGCTGTCCCATTCTGGGTCGCCAGAAACTGTTGTTCCTCAAACAGGGTTTGTCACCCAGTGTGCAAAAGCCAATCTCACACACACAGCCGAGATATCAGTTTTTTCCATAGTTGCGCAAAGATGGGTGCTAGGTGGCAATTCCACAAAGCTAGCATGCTACACAAAGGAACTATTTATCTTGTTACATGATTAGTAAAAACCTATCTAAGTTTACACTCATTGGTCCATAATTACCATTCCATCTGCTATTGGTTAGTTATATTTAAATTAGCCTCGTTTGCTGTGTAAATTAGCACGCATGCTCCTTTGCAGGTGTGGGGGGGCGAGTTTTTTTGGTCTATTCTGAACAGAAGGGAGCATCTCCATAATATTGCTTCCAACTGTCTGGATTCACCTGACTGATTCAGTCTACCAGGATGGCTTTTCCCCCCCTAGACAAGCTTAGGTGATTTATATACTGTATATATTTCGGGTAATCCCTGTATTTATTAACAGAATCCCTGCTTAGTTAATGTAAATACAATCAGTATATTAGGTGGAAGAAAAATGAGTTGGTTCAATACTCATTTTCCATAGTAGTTGATGTCAAGGTTGCCTCAAATCCATGCTTTTATCTTCTTTGTTCTAAAACTTTAAATATTAACATAGTTTTCAAAGTGGTATGTGCATTGGGACCCTTGCAGAAGACATTGTATTCAAGGAGTTAGTTATCCTGAACAAGCCATGTCTTCTCTATCGGGCCTTGTACTTAGGGCTTGAGAAGCCTGTAAGTTACTAATATAATCTGTAATTTATAACATTTTTGGGAAAGGTAAACTGTATGTGGCTCAAGGGGTGGAATGTAGTGATCCTGACCAGGACACCACTGTACATCAAAGAGTTAGTGATCCACATAACAGTTAACCTGAGTAGGCCCGGGCCTGTGCTGCGCTGCACAGCACAGCATGGCATGGCCTTCAGGCCTGTGTTGTGCTGCACAAATCCCTTGGCCGCAGGATCAACTCAGGCAGCTTCATTGTAACAGAGGAGCCTGCGGGCAGCTCCCACTCGGTACCAGTGATTAAGCCACCTGCGTGGCCTTGCCTTCATCTTAACAGTGCAGCAAGAAGCTCTCATGCGAACACGCTTCCTGTTTGACGGTAGAAATGAAGAATAGAGTTGTTTTCTTGTAAGAAGAGCCTATAATAGCTTGAATGACCAAAAAGGAGGAACCTCTCCATGGACAGGATCTGCCCAGTGTGTCGTGGGAAAATCCATCCCAGGGCTGAGCTGATGCTTCATGAATATTGTGGTTCCCAGCGTCTGAAGGCACGTAAGATTTACTCACTATCTATATTCCTCTTTTTATTTGTCTTATTAGAACAGCTATTTCATTAAGCCGTTTGTCGTCAGGCCTTTTTTTATTGAGGTCTAGGTGAACCCTGCACACACCCCCCCCCCCCCCCCCGAACAGGATGCAAACCTTTTTATTCCAGATGCATCATAAGGCAATAGTAATGAATATCAACCACAGCAGTAATTGTTTATTTCCTAAAGACAGATGGATTATTTAATACACATATTACCACTAGCATTGCTAGTGGTAAATTTCTTACCTGTTTTACCTGCCAATCTTAGTATTCCAATAAAGTCAGCCAGAATTAAGCACGTCATCTTCTGAACTCTAACTTTTAAACTTCAGCTAACAGAAGTATAAAATCTTGATGCCTGTTTTGTTTGATGCTTCAGTTCTGATTTGTCAGAGCTGCCACAGTAGCAGTAGGGCCTACACAAAGTAAAATACTGGCAGAATGTAATATTAAAGATCTGTGTTTTTTTCCCTCACAAGCTACAATGTTCAGTTTTTACTGAGCACTAAACCTACCTTTTTCAGTATCACATAATTTTTTCCTCAGAGCTCCATATAAGCCTCTCCTTCTAATCTAGGTAAAGTACGAAACAGCTTTTCTACAGATATTGAAATTGAACTTCTTACTCTGAGTTAAATCTCATCTAACAAAAGTACAATATTTTTTCCATGCATTTTTTCAGACCTCTTATTTTGAATAATTACTCCGATTTAGACAGCATGCTTAACTTGCCTTGCTTCATTACATAGACGGTAGCTTGCTTTAAAATGGCTTCAAAACTTAAACTCTGGCCCTCCAGGAATACTGAACGAGCACTTGAGATCAGAGTCCTGTTGCTCCACATAATGCCATGTAGAAGTAAAAAGTGGCCAGGACTGAAAACTTGAACAGGAACACCTTCCCATCTGTTCCCATCAATCACTTTATATAAAAATTTGGCATCTGAGACTGTCCATATAGTTGGTGGGATTGACTTTACATGTGATAACTTTATGATGAAGACACCAATGTAGTGTATTTGAAAGGAACACAAGAGCTTTTCTGGCACGTCTGTGCAGATACTTGCATTCAATCAAATGAGTTCCTTTGTAGCTGAGTGAGTTTGTCACTATATAAAGTAGCAGTGCTGCAGATCAGGAAAGTATGTACTGTAGTAATATTTAGAGTGGAGAAATGACTGCACAATTTTACATCATCCAAACAGTAATCACTAGAACTTTACGGTATACAGACACATGAATGCCTGGGGGCTTTCTTTGAAGTGACAAAAATGAGGCTTGTACTAATAGAGCTATTTTAACTATTCTACTTTTGTGTCCTTTATGGTAAAGGTTTTGGAGTTGCAATTCTTCATTACCTACTTAGTGTCTTCCGATGGGAATTTAATTTGACAGAGGTTGTACCATCATATGAAAGTAACAGGAAACAGCCAAGCCATTGTTGTATACAGAGAGAGATTCAGCATTAGAGATTTTTAGACTTCTTCAATAATATTGAAAAAGACATTTAATAGACATTGGTATAGCACTAAGGGTTTACAAAATTGTGAAATACGACTACAAACTGGACTTTTAATATAGGTGAAAGCAGTGGACATGTTTTCAGTTGCCACCAACTATGCAAAATCTTGTCAATCTGTTCATTACAAACAATTGTGCTTAAGTCATTAAAATGGTCTGAAAAAAATAGTTAAGCCCAAACCATAAAAAAAAATTAGGAACTTCCTACAGTTGGCCTTAAACCTTGTGACAAGTGGTAGATTAAAAGTAAACTCACTGAATTAATATAGACTAGGGGGGAAGCTAGGTTCGCTAGTACTCGAGAGTCACTAACTGTTCTGAGTAAGAAAAATAAAAGTTAATATTTAGAACAGTTTCTTGCTAAACATTTAACAGAGAAGGTGAATAGTTCAGATTTATATTTTCTAGATATTTTTGTGTTTTGATGAATGTTACCAACCTCCGTTTAAGACTCAGGGATCTAGAGTAAAAGCTGCCTTTTCCAAAGCAGTTTTGATAAGACTTCTCTAATAAAATGGTGCATTTATAGTATCTTACCCCACCAATTCAGTTTGGTAGCTTTTTACCAATTCAAAGGCCATCAGAAGGTATAAAATACTGTAGACTTCTGGTAGGTGCATATTACACAGATGCATGTGCTGGTCGCAAAGGTGTAATTTTCACTATAAAAAGCACTGGGTTACAATTTGGGAAATCTATGGACTTAGGAAACAGTCTACAGTTCTCAAACTATATGCTTAATATTAATACGGTTGTTGCACAGTGCCTGAAACTTCATTTCCTAGTAAGTATAGAAAAAGATCAAAAGCTGAAGCTTTAACTTCTGAGTTGTTCAACAATGCGTGCCTTCAATATTATGTGATTCAAGATGCTACCAACATTAAAGCATCATGCATTAGTACAGTGTAACTGAAATTCTTTAGGTAAAACTAACTGAAAAAAAAAAAAGAGCAATTACATTTGTCTGATTCATTACAGAGGTGAAGGCAAGGTTTTGAATCAGAGAACGTCATCATAAATGTGCACATACTTCTCCAATATGAATGTACATGTAGACAAAGCACTCAAAAGGGGATTATCACTTTACATAAAACTATTAACAAAACAATAATAATACCTTACTGATATAATGCATCCTCAAACAATATTCAACAGTAAACAATAAATAGTATTTCAAAGGTCTGAAATGAGAATTGACACAAAAAAATAATATCTGGTTGTTATTTCCCTCCAACATCATGGCATATCTCCTTTGTAGACTATACACTGTTGGTACCACACCATGACTACTTACACAACCCTTTTACTGATCACTGTGCTGGGATCCCACAACATACAATGCTAACGGGAAGGAAAGGCTCTCTCCTGCAGCAGGTTGCAGGACTCCTGCTCTGGTATACAGAGCTAGGGCTACTTGTGCTTGTCTCAAGCAGAGGCCTGAATAGCTGCACCTGTAGCACAAGCACTGCTACAGGAGAAATATATATCTGATATGTAAGACCCTGAATCAGGTTAGATTTTTTTCTTAAGGCATGGTGGGGGGGGGGGGGGGGCATGGTGGCTTAGAAATTCATTTGGGACAAGCATTCTTCTGTTTTCTTGATGAATGAATGAAGGTATATGAAGACTCAAGTTTGAAGAATAGGAAGCCTGCCTAAAGGAAATATTCTGTGGTCTGAAAAAAGTATCTTAATTTTAAATGTCATAATTTTACAAGTTTGGATAATACAAAACCCACAAAATTAGCAACATTTCTGAATCATAAAATATTTAATAATGTATATTTTGGGGGTATATATTGTATATAAAATTTCAGGTCACCATATGAAGCAATTTAAACCCTTTTCAAGCTAGCACTGTCCTCAATGCTGTATAGATTTATTGCCACTGATACAAGATCTACTAAAAGCATACATTTTAAACTAATACAGAAGTGGCTTTTTTATATGAATTTTTTGTACACAACTACTGTCTTGAATATCCACTAAGTGCAAAAAACCACAGATCACTTTACACTACTGTAGCAACGATGCATTCATATTGTTCACTAGTCCTCAGTAGTCAGCTTGCATAAGATACAAGAAAAAGCACAGTGAAGCTCACAAAAACAGAATAAAAGTCAGCCTGTTCTTGCAAAAAAATACACTATAATGGAAGAAAGACAAAAAAAGGACTATGCACACGCAGATTTTGCTGTTCTTTAATCTCACTGATTTAAGTGCTGTTTGTTTTTTGTTGTTTTATTTTGGGTGTTTGGGTTTTTTGGCTTTTTTTGTTGAATCAAATTACATAGACTAGACACAAGTAAAATTAAGAAAGCAGTGGGTAGCTAAAACGTTATGAACTACTTTTCTTCCCCCCAATTTCTTTTTCTCTACCTGAGGTAGTTACAAAAAAACAAATCATAACTTTAGCACCAGCTCGGAATCACCACTTAGAGCTAAAGCTTCTGGTTTGGTTTTTTTTTTTTTTCCTCCCTTTAAAAATTATTTGTCAGATCACCAAAACTACCTTTGATGTTACAGACAGCAGAGATTTATAGTTCTCACTACATGAAGAAAGATGGTGATGGGGAGGAAGAGGATTAGCTGATTCAAAATGTGACAATAGATTCACTTCCATCAAGCTGGCTAGTTCACTGTTGACTTTTAGATGTTTATTCTCCTTTACTGTCTATAAAGTCAATGGGAGAAGTATGAAAGGATTTGAACACATCATCGTCCTTTACTGTAACCAGGGAAGAACTGGTCAAGTAGTGTCTGCAATATCTTGTTAGGAACCATGGTGTAGCTCTTTCCAAGGTCATAGCGGCAGGCAGGACAGGTAAAGACTTCAGCTCGGAAAGAGCGCTGTAAACAGCTCTAGGGCATACAAAGACAAAGAAGTAAAAGTGTTACAGCTTTTGCTTTACATTGAAAATTTAGCTAGCAAAAATTAAGCAATTACTAGGAACCAAAGATTAAATTTCCCACATTTCCAGAAACAGCAAGTTCTTA